>NC_085988.1:12674957-12784957 GCF_030014385.1 Trichomycterus rosablanca
CTAAGCTATTGAGAGTTAAGGGCCTTGCTCAACAGTGGCAACCTGGCAGTGGTGGGGCTTGAACCAGCAACCTTTCGATTATTAGTCCAGTACCTTAACCACTAGGCTACAACTGCCCTAATTCACATTGAAATATACACCGATCAGGCATAACATTATGACCACTGACAGGTGAAGTGAATAACACTGATTATCTCTTCATCACGGCACCTGTTAGTGGGTGGGATATATTAGGCAGCAAGTGAACATTTTATCCTCAAAGTTGATGTTAGAAGCAGGAAAAATGAACGAGCGTGAGTATTTGAGCGAGTTTGACGAGGGCCAAATTGTGATGGCTAGACGACTGGGTCAGAACACACCTTCATGGGTTTAGTGTCCATGCCTAAACGGGTCAGGGCTGTTTTGGCAGCAAAAGGGGGACCAACACAATATAAGAAATGTGGTCATAATGTTATGCCTGATCGGTGTACATTCATTTATTTACTGTCTGTTTTACCACTGCTTTATCCTGGTCAGGGTCATGGTGGGTCTGATTTACTGGAAAAAAAGGCAGGAAAGACCCTGGACAGGTCACCAGTCCATTACAGGGCAAACACACACACACACACACACTCATACCTAGGGGGACCTTTAGTATCTCCAGTTAACCTGACTGCACGTCTTTGTACTGTGGGAGGAAACTGAAACTCCTGAAGGAAGCCCACATAGACACAGGGAGAACATGCAAACTCCACACAGAAAGGACCCGGACCGCTCCACCTGGGAATCGAACCCAGGACCTTCTTGCTGTGAGGTGACGGTGCTACCCACCGAACCACTGTGCCACCTTGTACTCTATACAGACAAATCATTTACACCAAAGATGTGAATATATGTTTTTTGTTGTTGAATAAATGTTGAAATGTTTGGCTCGGTGGGTAGCACTGTGGCCTCACAGCAAGAAGGTCGTGGGTTCGATTCCCAGGTGGAGAGGTCCGGGTCCTTTCTGTTTGGAGTTTGTATGTTCTCCCCATGTCTATGTGGAAGCTCTGGCCTTCTCTCACAGTACAAATACATGCAGTCAGGTTAACTGAAACCGGAACTCCTGAAGGAAACCCACATAGACATGGGGAGAACATGCAAACTCCACACAGAAAGGTGTGGAGCGCTCCAGGTCCTTTCTGTTTGGAGTTTGTATGTTCTCCCTGTGTCTATGTGGGCTTCATCTCACAGTACAAAGACGTGCAGTCAGGTTAATTGAAACCGGAACTCCTGAAGGAAACCCACATAGACATGGGGAGAACATGCAAACTCCACACAGAAAGGTGTGGAGCGGTCCAGGTCCTTTCTGTTTGGAGTTTGTATGTTCTCCCTGTGTCTGCATGGTTTCATCTCACAGTACAAAGACATGCAGTCAGGTTAATTGTGTGTGTGTGTGTTGCCCTGAACTGGCAACCTTTCACCCAGTGAATCGTCCCCACACAGAAAGGACCCGGACCACTGCACCTGGGAATCAAACCCAAAAAGGACCCAGGACATTCCACCTGGGAATCGAACCCAGGACCCTCTTGCTGTGAGGTGACAGTGCTACCCACCGAGCCACCGTGATGCCTTGTAGCATTTACAGACAGATCATTTACACCAAAAATTTGAATAAACTTTGAAAGGGTGGAACGGTGGCTCGGGGGTAGCACTGTCGACTCACAGCAAAAAAGGTCCTGGGTTCGATTCCCAGGTGGAATGTTCTGGGTCCTTCCTGTGTGAAGTTTCTCCCTGTTTCTGTGTGGAAGCTCTGGCTTTCTCTCACAGTACAAAGACGTGCAGTCAGGTTAATTGTGTGTGTGTGTGTGTGTGTTGTGATGAACTGGCAACTTTCACCCTGTGAACTGTACCCACAGCAACCCTGACCAGGATAAAGCAGTGGTAAAACAGACAATAAATGCATGAAAAGTTTGTTAGAGAAGAGAAATAAGTTTGATGCCTGGAGATCTTTGAGAGGAAGAAAAATAAGAGTTTTATTTTTAGAAAATAAACTTAAAGGATTATTTGCTTTTTGACAATTCAATCCATTGGCAAGGCTGCTATTCTTTTCCCTTTTGCCAGCTTATGCATACCAGTTTTAACAAAGCACATGCAAAGTCATAACTTTATTGATCAGGGAAAAACCTGAAGACGTTCTCCTCCCGCGTCCTGCCGCGTCTTTACCTTACACAATCGGTGGACCTCTACGTACACGTACAATTTGCAAAAGCTTGCTCTAAAGGAAAGGAAAGACATAAATTATTAAAAGAAAAAAGTAAGAGGACGGAAAATAAGGCATAACACACGTGGATGACAACTGATGCACATGCTCGGGCGGGCGACAGTAAATTGGCATTGAATTGGCAATAAATTGAAACAAATGGGTGTTGTTAATTTTCAGATCTTATGTAAGATCTATAAATCGCTTGTAAAAAATATCAAGTCCTGATACATTTCTTTATTTTTTACCTTGTTTTCTTATATGAACATGTGTGGCACTTGAGATGCTGAGATCCTGAAATTCTGAGATTCTGCTCAACGTACAGACGTCTTTAAAGATAAAACACATTATTTTTTATCATTCTCCCTGTAAAAATAATCTCTCCCGTCGTATTGAGCTCAGTGTGCATCGTCAGCTCATAAAATTCAAGGCTTTCAAGGGGAGATTCTTAAAAATAATAATAATAATAATAAAATAAAAACAGGAGGGGGGCAAACAGCAGCCTGCTAATGTACCGTGTTCCTGAAAAAAAATAGTAAAATAAATAAAAAATTTCCATGCTTCATGCTTTTTATCCCATAATTAAGAGACTCAGAGTTTTATCAAATTTCTGTTGTTATGAAAGCACCCCCATTATGTTACCCCTTCATTATAGCCTGGGGTGCACATCTGCGTCTCATCACGAGAACCGAACAAATAGAGGAAATAAACCGGCAAAATATTTTGGTTAAGGAGCAGCTTTGTGGTTGCAGTGTGTGTATGTGTGTATGTGTGTGTGTGTGTGTGTGTGTGTGTGTGTATTGAATAAATACTCTCATTATTGAAAATTAGGAAGAGTGCGTGGGCGGCGCCCGTGTCCCTGGATAGGCTTTTCCGTTCAGACGGACTTGCGTCGCCTCATCAGGCGTGAATTGTCCGTGAAGCTGTGCAAGCCTGGCGACACCGAGCTGATGGGCGAGGGCAGGAAGCTGTTCTTCAGGGCGCTGGGCGAGATCTCCTCGATGCGGTACGTGACCGGCGAGTGGAAGTACCTCGGCTGGCATAGTAAGGAGTTCTGGTGTGCAAAAGGCCTCCCTCCCAACCCTAACCCTGCGCGTCCTCCTCCCTCGCCCGCCAGCATGGCCGAGCTGCCGAAATCGTGCGAGTGGTAGTGCATGCAGGAGCACACGGACTGCAAATCGGCCACGTCCGACTTAATATCGCGCCTCCGTCTGGAAATCCGTCCGGGCATGGCGTCCTCCTGGATGTGGACGATCACGCTGCTCCGGTTCCCCGCCAGCGAGGCCCGTTCCTCGGCGTCCCGCCGCTCGTCTTCGCTGTTCATGGTCAGGAAGCGCAGCACCACCAGGTTGAGGAAGGCGCCGATGACCGTCAGGCCCACCAGGATGTACATGAAGCTGAAGGCCACGTACAGGGGCTTCCTCTGCAGCGCTCGGTTCTTCTGCAGAGCCACGAAGTCTCCGAAGCCGATGGTGGTGAGCGTGATGAAGCAGTAGTAGTAGGACTGGAAGAAGCTCCAGTCCTCGTAGTGCGAGAAGGCCGCCGCGCCGATGCACAGCGTGCCCATGCACGAGAAGAAGCCCACCGTCACCATGTTCTCCATGGACACCTCGGTGATGCGCATGCCGCAGCACTTCTTGATCCGCTTCAGCAGATACTTCACGAACGTGTTCATGCGCTCGCCCAGACTCTGGAACATCACCAGGGTCAGAGGGATGCCCAGCACCGCGTAGAACATGCAGAAGGCTTTTCCAGCATCCGTGCCTGGAGCTGCATGGCCGTAACCTGAGAAGGAAGAGAAAGAGACATTAATGTTACACCAGAAGCTTATAACGTCCATCATATTATTATAACATCTCAGGAACATCTCAGAACCCGAGTGTTTCAGATTTATGTAGCTGCGTTTCATGTGTGATTTTAAGCAGATGTGAGATGTGTAAAAGATCTTCTGTGCAGGAGAAAGTTCTTCCTTGGAAAACCCCAGTGATTAAATAAAAAGCTCAAATTCACTTCAGATTTGATTGGGTTTTCTAGATGAGAACAAAATCTGATTTGTTTGGTTTTCCTGCAGAAAGAGTCTGATTTTATTTATCTTTTGAGAGGAGTACACACACACACATACATACACATATACACAACCATACACACACACACACACACATATACACATACACACATACAAAAACATACTCAAATACACACATAGACACACAGAAATGTACATACACACAAACATACCTACACATACGAACACATACGTACACACACATAGCATAAATACACATTTATACAAACATAAATACACACACACATAGGAGCATACATCCACACGCTCAAATACACAATTATATACACATACATACACACACACATACATACATACATACACACAAACACACACACACACACAAATGTACATACACACAAACAAGCATAAACTCACAAACAAACACACACACACCCAAACATGCATACACACACATACAAATGTACATACGCACATACACACACAACCATATCTACACACATACACACACACAAGCATAAACACACATACACAAACAAATGTACATACACACAAACAAGCATACACACACATACAAATGTACATACACATACATTTACATTTTCGGCATTTTATCCAAAGCGACTTACATTACAGTATACAGTGTGAGCAATTGAGGGTTAAGGGCCTTGCTCAAGGGCCCAACAGCAGCAACCTGGCAGTGGTGGGGCTTGAACCAGCGACTTTCTGGTTACTAGTCCAGTACCTTAACCACTAGGCTACTGCTTGCCCAGCACAAACACATACACAAACATACATACACATACACACAGAAACATGAATACACACACATACACAAACATACATACACACAAATATACACACACATGCTTACATACATGCATACTCAAATTCAAATACAAAAAAAGCTTTATTGGCATGACAAAATAGGACATTTGTATTGCCAAAGCTCAGTTACAGAGAAATAAAAAAATTAAAATACAATAAGAACAAATATACAGTATACAAAACAGTTACAGGTGCAAACGTATAAAATAGAATAAAATATTAATATAAACAGTGCAAATAAGAACAATTAAAAAGGTGACATTTACAATATTGAGGTAGTAAAAAATGTTTGGTGTGTGTGTGTATGTGTGTGTGTGTATGAGACATGGTCACCCACTGTCCCTCACCTGGTGGCAGGTGTGAGTATAGAGTGCTGCTAGTGTGCAGCTCTCTCTGTGCTCCCCCAGTAGGTGGGGCAGTTTGTCGGGGTCTGGGAGGGAGGTAAAGTTGTTGATGATGTTATTAAATTTATGGAAGAATTGGGAGCGGACGTGGTGGTACTTGGTACACCGGGTGAGGAAGTGCAGCTCCGTCTCTACTGTACTGAGAGTGCAGTGCTGACACAACCTCTCCTCCCGGGGCAGCCAGGACCGGGTGTGTCGCCCCGTCTCCACGGCCAGGTCGTGTGCGCTCAGTCTGTACCTCGTCATGGTGTTTCTTAATTTAGGGTCGGATACTGTGCTCAGATAATCTGCTGCACTGTAGTGTCTGTTTAGGGCCAAATAACAACAAATAACAAACTGCATTTTACTTTGAGTTTTAGTTTCAGTTTCCCAATAATTCAGATATTTAGTTCTGAGTTTTTGTGTAATTTGGTTTATTCTAATTGGGTTCGCAGATTTCTCCTGTTCCTTTATTGTGTTAGTGTGTGTTAGTAGTGTATCGGTGTGTGTTATTAGAGTGTCTGTGTTTGTTATTAGTGTGTCGGTGTGTGTTAGTTGTGTATCGGTGTAGTGACTCAGGACCAGTTGGATGAGGGGACTGGTATGTTTGCTCAGCTCTTGGTGTTTCAGGGCTTTATAATGACAAGCTAAGCATACACACACATGCTTACATACACACACATGCTTATGTACATACATACACACACATGCTTACATACACACACATACAAATTTACATACACACACACAAATTAAAAAAAAAAAAAAAAAACACACACACACTTTGGTTCTGACAGGTTTCAGCAGATTTGTGTTCTTGGACTGTTGTACTTAAACTAGAGTAATGAAATGTTCACTATGGAAGCTCTTCTGTAAGTCGCACTGGATAAGAGCATCTGCTAAATGCAGAAAATGTGCATGTACACACCCAAACTTGCATACACAAATATACGTACATACAGTATACACACACAGAAACATACACACACATGCATACACACATGCACACATACATAAACACACACACAAACACAGCAGTAGAGTCATTAATTCTGGTGATCAGCGTGGGTGAGTTTGATTAGTCACATGTCTTGTTAGATCTGGTCCTCATATTAGACTCAACAGATCAAGTTTTACGCCGGACGCCCTTCCTGACGCCACCGTCCTGTTTCCATCCAGGCCTGGAACCACCACTGTGAGTGCACTGACAGGTGCGTCTTCCAATAATTATTGTATTATATTTCAGCCATGTACTACAGTACATATACATATACAGTGTATCACAAAAGTGAGTACACCCCTCACATTTCTGCAAATATTTAATTATATCTTTTCATGGGACAACACTATAGACATGAAACTTGGATATAACTTAGAGTAGTCAGTGTACAACTTGTATAGCAGTGTAGATTTACTGTCTTCTGAAAATAACTCAACACACAGCCATTAATGTCTAAATGGCTGGCAACATAAGTGAGTACACCCCACAGTGAACATGTCCAAATTGTGCCCAAAGTGTCAATATTTTGTGTGCCCACCATTATTATCCAGCACTGCCTTAACCCTCCTGGGCATGGAATTCACCAGAGCTGCACAGGTTGCTACTGGAATCCTCTTCCACTCCTCCATGATGACATCACGGAGCTGGTGGATGTTAGACACCTTGAACTCCTCCACCTTCCACTTGAGGATGCGCCACAGGTGCTCAATTGGGTTTAGTCCATCACCTTTACCTTCAGCTTCCTCAGCAAGGCAGTTGTCATCTTGGAGGTTGTGTTTGGGGTCGTTATCCTGTTGGAAAACTGCCATGAGGCCCAGTTTTCGAAGGGAGGGGATCATGCTCTGTTTCAGAATGTCACAGTACATGTTGGAATTCATGTTTCCCTCAATGAACTGCAGCTCCCCAGTGCCAGCAACACTCATGCAGCCCAAGACCACGATGCTACCACCACCATGCTTGACTGTAGGCAAGATACAGTTGTCTTGGTACTTCTCACCAGGGCGCCGCCACACATGCTGGACACCATCTGAGCCAAACAAGTTTATCTTGGTCTCGTCAGACCACAGGGCATTCCAGTAATCCATGTTCTTGGACTGCTTGTCTTCAGCAAACTGTTTGCGGGCTTTCTTGTGCGTCAGCTTCCTTCTGGGATGACGACCATGCAGACCGAGTTGATGCAGTGTGCGGCGTATGGTCTGAGCACTGACAGGCTGACCTCCCACGTCTTCAACCTCTGCAGCAATGCTAGCAGCACTCATGTGTCTATTTTTTAAAGCCAACCTCTGGATATGACGCCGAACACGTGGACTCAACTTCTTTGGTCGACCCTGGCGAAGCCTGTTCCGAGTGGAACCTGTCCTGGAAAACCGCTGTATGACCTTGGCCACCATGCTGTAGCTCAGTTTCAGGGTGTTAGCAATCTTCTTATAGCCCAGGCCATCTTTGTGGAGAGCAACAATTCTATTTCTCACATCCTCAGAGAGTTCTTTGCCATGAGGTGCCATGTTGAATATCCAGTGGCCAGTATGAGAGAATTGTACCCAAAACACCAAATTTAACAGCCCTGCTCCCCATTTACACCTGGGACCTTGACACATGACACCAGGGAGGGACAACGACGCATTTGGGCACAATTTCGACATGTTCACTGTGGGGTGTACTCACTTATGTTGCCAGCTATTTAGACATTAATGGCTGTGTGTTGAGTTATTTTCAGAAGACAGTAAATCTACACTGCTATACAATCTGTACACTGACTACTCTAAGTTATATCCAAGTTTCATGTCTATAGTGTTGTCCCATGAAAAGATATAATGAAATATTTGCAGAAATGTGAGGGGTGTACTCACTTTTGTGATACACTGTATATACACACACACACATATAGTTATTGTATTATATTTCAGCCATGTACAATATATACAGTATATATATATATATATATACAGTATATATATATATATATATATATATATATATACAGTATATATATATATATATATATATTGTACATACATACACACACACACACACACACAGTTATTGTATTATATTTCAGCCATGTACTATATATATACATACATACATACACACACATACATTTATGTACACATAAATACATATACATGTACATACATACATACATACACACTCACAAACATACACACATACGTACACACACACACACACACACACACAGAGAATCATTGAATCTGGCGTGGGTCTGGAGATCAGAGTGGGCGAGTTTGATTAGTCACATGTCTTGTCTCCTCCCCCCCTGGCTCGGGTCTGTGCGGGTACAGGGAGGAAGGAGGGTGGCAGGAAGGCGGTGGGCATTATTGCTTCAGAGAAGGCAGGAAGTTTGGATGAGCCAGTAAAGCTTTTAGTTTAATGAGGCTTTATCTGGCGGTTAAAAAAACCCGCTAGATGTTGCTGAGTCACTTGGAAGCTATCAAGGCTTTTCTAATGCGTGTGGCGCTGATGGATGGGACGCGGAGACGGAGCCTCGGATTCTTTCAAAAAACAGCCAAGCTCGACGTTTATCCATGCAATATAAACTAAAGCTGCATTTTAACAACCAACAGAGCCAAAAAACACAAACCGGAACTTTTATGCATGGTAGACACCTTTTTGGCTATATCACGAGCTAGATGGATGTAAAGCACTTTGTGTTAGCGGTTGGCTAATGGACAGTAATGTTGTTCAGCCAGAAATGACAACAAATTGGTTTAAATAAAATATTTCATTCATCCTGAGTTACAAACGAATACCTAAGCATCATGTCTTACAATAGCAACACGCTTAAAGTATATAATAGATACGCTATATGGCTGAAAGTATTTGGACCCCTGAATTTCCTTTATATAATTGATTTATTACATTTGTTAGCAACTGTTGTAGCTGAAACACATGGATTGAATAATTAGAAGAGGTGTTCCAATACTTTTGTCCATATAGTGTATTTAACAAACACTATATGGTGTGAAATCCCAAATAGTCCAATTTTGAAGAGATCCAAACATAAAGTGAGTCAAATGTTCACATAATGTAACAAAGAGGAACAAAACACAACAGCTAATACAATATATCCACAAAGTTGAATCAGTTCATCTGGGCACAAGTTTGTTGTAGAGATACGTGTGCAGATCCTTGACAAGGAGAAACACTGGATTGAACGAGGAGTCAAAGAGGCCACCTATGTGAAGAGGGAACGACCATCCCTGAACCGGAGAGGGGGCCTGAGAGTACATCTCTCCAGTGATGGCATAGTTACCTTGAAAAAGTAATCTGATTACTGATTACTCCTTTAAAAAGTAACTTAGTTACTTTATGGATTACTTGATTTTAAAAGTAACTAAGTTAGATTACAAGTTACTTCATTAGTTATATAATGCGGTCCGCTAATGTATCCCATAATGCAACTGGAGCTGCGATTGAAGCGGAATAAGAAACAAGAAAGACGCGGAAAACTAAGTCCTCTGTTCACAAGTGTAAGTAAGATAAATAAAATAACATTTTTAAAGACAAATAAATAACAAAAAGACGATAAATATCCAAAATTTTGGCGAGTGGGATTTGTAATGAGTCTGTAACCATGGTGATATTACGTCATCACGTCCCCACGTCATCACTCGGCGTTGGCCGAGTAGTGCACACTTCCTCCAATCTAGTGCACACTCTGTAAGTAACCGATTCCAGACGCAGCCCGTGACTTAACTGTCGCATAGGCCAGCCGTCACTCCCCGAGACGCAAGAAGAAAGCAAATATATATCTTTTTACTAAGGAAAATGACAAAAACAGTAACGCACAGTAACTTGGATAAGTAACTTTAATCTGATTACTAGATTGGAAATAGTAACGCGTTAGATTACTCGTTACTGAAAAATGCGGTCAGATTAGAGTAAGTAACGCGTTACTGACCTTCACTGCATCTCTCACCATCTTACAACGCCGTAATAGGAGCTATACCCCAATCATGTGTGAAAGGCACACATGGCCATTGTAATTAATGGTCATTGTGATTTGCATATGGACCTGATCACCGGTTTCATTGTTATGCTGTGGGCGGTGATCAGTCGTCATGCAAATCGTCTGCATATAAGGTTGGGGTTATTCACCACCAGCTCAGACTGAAGAAGTCACTTGGATGAGTGGCGAAACGTATCTCTACAACAAACTTGTGTCCAGATGAACTGATTCAACTTTGTGGATTTGTGTACCTGGATTATTGAGCATGCATCAAGAGACTAATACAATATAATGCTAGGTGCATGTTTAATTTACAAAAGGTGAATACACACACACCAGAATGAGGAAGATGCTGTGAAATGCTAAGCTAAATGCTACACCGAGAAACACACAACACGAAGAATGAAAATACAAGATCGAAGGAATACTACACTACGCTAACCACTATACGAGGGCTATGCTAGTAGCTAAAACACAATGCATTAGCTAATCTCTACTAAAGCTATAAAGCAAACACTTTATTACACACATATAAGCTAATGCTTAAGCTAAACCCTTTACTAAATGCTACACCAACAAGAATCTATACTTACAAAATACTAAACAATAGAATTATAACATCATAGAAGTGCTAGAACAAGGAGCAAGAACGAGATGTGGCTGCTTCTTTACCCCAGCAAGTGGCAGATTTTTACAGCGCCCTAGCCCGTATAGAGGAACACGCTATTCTTACAACCAAATGTTGCTGTACCTGTAAGAACTGTACCTAGCTAGTAGGAAGATGAGTCCCAAAAATCTAGAGTTTCTTTTGCATCCTGTTTTTGCTTCCAGCATGTTTTTTTTTTTCATCAGGCAGTCGGTTGGCAGTTGAGTGTAGGGTTGCCAACCGTCCCGTAAAATACAGAATACAGAGTTCCTTATTTGGAAACTAAACATCGCATTCCGTATTGAACTGATACTGGACAAGCTTTGTTCCCTATTTTTATCAGTGGGAGAGAAATGCTGCAGATTAGACTGAGACAGGGTGATATGTATGAAACAGAAGGAAACTGCTGCTACCGTGGGAATTAGAAAGCGTTTGGTTATTATTTTAAGTATTCATTTTGACTCTTAGTAACGCCGTGTGTGCGCAGGCATATCAGCATAACAACATGATTACTGTTCTGCTGTTTGAGTAGTGCAGTGGGCAGCACGCATCGTGCATATTTTTCCGCCCTAGGTTCGAATCCGGCTTAGGGCGAAACTAAAGTAACGCAAGCAGGGCCGGCGCTATGGGGGCGCTGGGGTGGGCATTGCAGACATCCCAAGTCTCCCGGAAGTTCCGGGAGTCTCCCGCATATACATAGCGGCTCCCTGATGCCCGCAAGTCAGATAAAATCTCCCGGAATCTAGATCGAGCGGCCAAGAGCGACACAAACGCGCACGCAGGCGACACAGACTTTTTCCCCGATCGCGCTGTGGTAGCCTACCTTGTGGTAACGCGCTTCCCTCGTGTGCATATTCATGAAGCGCATGCAAAACAGGGAAAGTTCTGGTTGGCCTGTTCTCTGCAAAGAGTCTGTCAGTCAGCCAATCAGTTTTTAGTGTGGGCGGGCAGTGTTTTTTATACACGGGTCCGGGGGTACCTCCCTGAAATGAGTTTTTGCAACTTGGGATGTCTGGCATTGCTCCCCCAAGATTTTCTCACTCACTAAGCAACGCAGTCCAGAACCGGGGCTGCATGTCAGTGTGAAGATGGATTATGTAAAAATATTGTTTGCACTATTGAGAATAAATGTTACATGATGTTCTTTATGTTGTTTTGCCAAAAATATGGTTCTGATTTATTATTATAAAAAATGAAAATAATAAATGTTAAACAGCCTAAATACAACATTTTGATTGTTGATTGACATGTTGATTGTTCCCGCTCAGGTAAACACCCGACATCCCATCCCCCACACTATGCCTTCTGCCAACCCGCCAGCCCAGGGTGTTCCTTATTTCCAGTTCTGAAAGTTGGCAACCCTATTTGAGGGTAGGGTGGCCAGCCGTCCGGCTTTAGGTCGGACAGTCCGGATTTTCAGCTGCCAGTCCTCCACCCATGCAACGCTAGGACGGACACTTAAAGATCCTCCTTTTGGAGTGTTTGTTTGTTTGTTTGTTTATTAGGATTTTAACGTCATGTTTTACACTTTTGGTTACATTCATGACAGGAATGGTTACTTATTACACAAGATCATCAGTTCACACGAGGTTATATGGAACACAGTCCTGGACAATTTAGTATCTCACTTGCATGTCTTTGGACTGTGGGAGGAAACCGGAGCACCCGGAGTAAACCAACGCAGACACGGGGAGAACATGCAAACTCCACACAGCAAGGACCCGGACCGCCCCACCTGGGGATCGAACCCAGGACCTTCTTGCTGTGAGGCGACAGTGCTACCCACTTAGCCACCGTGCCGCCTTTTGGAGTGAACTGGTTACATCTTTTATCAATATTATCTGTCCCTGGCTCAGGTACATGTCAAAACAAATGCATTGTATTTCATTGGTTTAACAGCCTCATTTGACTGCTTATAGTGCTACCTATCGAAGGTCCGCCCTCCTAAATGCTAGTCTGTGATTGGGTGGTTGAATTTCGCCCGCTCGCTCTGTTCTGCATACACCTCTACATGAGTCAATTAGTCAGCTCTCATGCTCAGGAATGCTGTGAAAATGCCAAATATATCAAAAGTAGACACAACATTTGGTTGTACAGTAATTTGTTATAGAATTCTTGCTTAAATTGGTCAAAAACTCTGTTATATGGGTTCTGGTTTCATTCTGTGTGTTGCAGTATCATGTCCCCCTGTTCCTGGTATGACGTCCTCCTTTTGGGGGTGGAATGTCCTCCTTTTTGTGACTATGAATGTGGCCACCCTATTTGAGGGTCCTTGTGGAGTAAAGAATTGGGCATCTAAGCCAGACATCCCAAATTGCAAAAACTCATTTCAGGGAGGTACCCCCGGACCCGGACCTCGACCCCGACCCCCCAAGCCCAAAAAAAAAAGAAAAAAAGCTAAAAAACCTCTCGGACACACCAAAGGATATGGGTGATAACAGAACATTTAGGAGCTGCTAACTGAGGTACTAAGCTAACTGTTCGCATCACAAACAAATTATTGTGTACTACATAGTGCACTAGATTGTATATTAGAAAATAATTTATGTTCCTTAATTAGTGCACTAGATAGTGTACTAGATAATAGACTTATGTTTCTTACATAATGCTTTAGGTAGCGTATTAGTTAATGGATTTATGTTCCCTACATAGTGCACTAAATTGTATATCAGATAACGGATTTATGTTCCCTACATAGTGCACTAAATTGTATATCAGATAACAGATTTATGTTCCCTACATAGTGCACTAAATTGTATATCAGATAATGGATTTATGTTCCCTACATAGTGCAGTAGATAGTATTTAAGATATGAATTTATGTTCCCTGCGTAGTGCACTACATAGTGAATTAGACAATTGGTTTATGTTCCCTACATAGTGCACCAGATAGTGTGTTAGACAACGCATTCATGTTCACTACATAGTGCACTAGAAAGTATAACTAGATGATGATTTGTGTTCCTTACATAGTGCACTAGATAGTGTATTACATAATTAATTATGTTCCCTACATAGTGCACTAGACAGTATATTAGACAATTGATTTATGTTCCCTACATAGTGCACTAAATTGTATATCAGATAACAGATTTATGTTCCCTACATAGTGCACTAAATTGTATATCAGATAACGGATTTATGTTCCCTACATAGTGCACTAGATAGTATTTAAGATATGAATTTATGTTCCCTGCGTAGTGCACTAGATAGTGAATTAGACAATTGGTTTATGTTCCCTACATAGTGCACCAGATAGTGTATTAGACAACGCATTCATGTTCACTACATAGTGCACTAGAAAGTATAACTAGATGATGATTTGTGTTCCTTACATAGTGCACTAGGTAGTGTATTACATAATTAATTATGTTCCCTACATAGTGCACTAGACAGTATATTAGACAATTGATTTATGTTCCCTACACAGTGCGCTATATTGTATATCAGATAACAGAATTATGTTCCCTACATAGTGCACTAAATTGTATATCAGATAACGGATTTATGTTCTGTACATAGTGCACTAGATGGTATTTAAGATATGAATTTATGTTCCCTACGTAGTGCACTAGATAGTGAATTAGACAATTGGTTTATGTTCCCTACATAGTGCACCAGATAGTGTATTAGACAACGCATTCATGTTCACTACATAGTGCACTAGAAAGTATAACTAGATGATGATTTGTGTTCCTTACATAGTGCACTAGATAGTGTATTACATAATTAATTATGTTCCCTACATAGTGCACTAGACAGTATATTAGACAATTGATTTATGTTCCCTACACAGTGCGCTATATTGTATATCAGATAACAGAATTATGTTCCCTACATAGTGCACTAAATTGTATATCAGATAACGGATTTATGTTCTGTACATAGTGCACTAGATGGTATTTAAGATATGAATTTATGTTCCCTACGTAGTGCACTAGATAGTGAATTAGACAATTGGTTTATGTTCCCTACATAGTGCACCAGATAGTGTATTAGACAACGCATTCATGTTCACTACATAGTGCACTAGAAAGTATAACTAGATGATGATTTGTGTTCCTTACATAGTGCACTAGATAGTGTATTACATAATTAATTATGTTCCCTACATAGTGCACTAGACAGTATATTAGACAATTGATTTATGTTCCCTACACAGTGCGCTATATTGTATATCAGATAACAGAATTATGTTCCCTACATAGTGCACTAAATTGTATATCAGATAACGGATTTATGTTCCCTACATAGTGCACTAGATGGTATTTAAGATATGAATTTATGTTCCCTACGTAGTGCACTAGATAGTGAATTAGACAATTGGTTTATGTTCCCTACATAGTGCACTAGAAAGTGTATTAGATAAACGCATTCATGTTCACTACATAGTGCACTAGAAAATATAACTAGATGATGATTTGTGTTCCTTACATAGTGCACTAGATAGTGTATTATATAATTATTTATGTTCCCTACACAGTGCACTAGATTGTATATCAGATAACGGATTTATGTTCCCTACATAGTGCACTAGACAGTATATTAGACAACTGATTTATGTTCCCTACACAGTGCACTAGATTGTATATCAGATAACAAATTTATTTTCCCTACATAGTGCACTAAATTGTATATCAAATAACGGATTTATGTTCCCTTCATAGTGCACTAGATAGTATATTAGACAATTGATTTATGTTCCCTACACAGTGCGCTAGATTGTATATCAGATAACGGATTTAATACGCGATAGGGAAAAAAGTCTGTGTGGCCTGCGTGAGTGTTTGTGTCGCTCTTGGCCGCTCGTTCTAGATTCCGGAAGATTTCATCTGACTTGCGGGAGCCGCTATGTATGTGCGGGAGACTCCCGAAACTTCCGGGAGACTTGGGATGTCTGATCTAAGCGGCAGTTAATGATAGCTAATTGAGCTAAATCTACTAATTAATGCTAACAACACTCTTGAAGAAAGGTCGTTAACATGGGTGGTGAGACGGAGGATGAAGATGAGACTGACAGGTCATTTTTAAATAACGTAAATAATGACTGGATAAAAAAAGACATTTTTTGATTAAACACGAGGGCAAAACCACAAAAGTATAAACTGGTGTCACAACATAGAAGCTGCTCAGAGCGCCTGCAACAACTGCAGGTCTGTCTGTAATCCTAGTGAGCTGCCTTGCTGCCTACTGCCTACCTGATCAGCTGCCTCAGTAGAGCGGGTTCTAATAAGACATCGAACTTATAAGGCAGATTATTTTGACGCTCTACTTATACAGAGATTACATCGATTACGTCACCGCAATTTTAGCTTACTAAGCTAACACAATTCAAACCAATGAGCTGAGGCAGCACAACCCGCTAGCGATTCAATCCCAGGTCTCCGCAGTGATGAGTTAGCATATCAGACTGCTGCTCCACCCCTTTTTTAAATAGAAAGGTATAGTTTACACCCCCTTTAATTAAAAAAATAATAATAAATTAGCTGACCTGCGCCCTGTGATGGACTGGTGCCCAGGGCGTGTCCAGGGTGTTACTGTGTGCCTTGCACCCATTGAAAAGCTGGGATGGGCTCCAGACCCCCCCACGACCCTAATTGGATAAGTGGTTAAGAAAGTGAGTGAGTGAGTGAGTGGCTGACCTGCTCTACTGTTTATTCACCATATGACCAAAAGTATTTGGACACTAATTACTAAGTTCTGGTGTGTAAAATCCATTCTACAGTTTGTTTATTAGGATTTTAACGTCATGTTTTACACTTTTGGTTACATTCATGACAGGAAACGGTAGTTTATCGTCACACAAGGTTAATCAGTTCACAAGGTTATCTCGAACACAGTCATGGACAATTTAGCATCTCCAATTCACCTCACTTGCACGTCTTTGGACTGTGGGAGGAAACCGGAGCACCCGGAGTAAACCCACACAGACACAGGGAGAACATGCAAACTCCACACAGAAAGGACCCGGACAGCCCCACCTGGGGATCGAACCCAGGACCTTCTTGCTGTGAGGTGACAGTGCTACCCACTTAGCCACCGTGCCGCCCCCATTCTACAGAATAAATCATATTAAATTAAATGCTTAAAGCTTTGTAGCAACAGTTTGGGGAAGGTCCTTTTTATTTCAGCATGGCCGTGTCCCTGTGTGCAAATCATAATAATAATTAATAAATCATAATAATAGTTAACCGAATTTTAACAGGCACATAAAAATTTAACTTGTACACGAGCACCCCCTTGTGGAGGCTTTATGTTACACCTTGTAAACCACAGTGGGACCAGATTGCCAGCATTTTTATTAATGAAGTTTATTCAGTTTTGTGTTTTGTTTTGATGCGTCGTTTGTGTTGCCTTGTGTGCCATTAGTGCCCTGACCTCAGATCATGCTCTTTCGACTAAACTGACACAAATTCCTACAGTCACACTCCAAAATGTTGTGGAAAACCCTGACAGAAAAGTGCAATCTGTTTCTTCTGCAACTCCATATTAATGCCAATGTCTAACAAGCTCTTGGTCAGGTGTCCACATACTTTTGGCCGCATAGTGAATACTGAAAGCCTTTGATCCAACTCGCCCACACGACGCCCACGGTGGAAGCGCAGGGCAAACAGACGTCCGTACGCATTACCCGTCCGTCCCGCTGAGAACCTAAACATGTTTCTGCTGTTCATTTGGACTCATGAGCATCGATCTCTCAGCGGTCCCCGAACGCCCACCGCCCCCTCCGCCCCCCTCCGCCGGCCGTTTAGGCTTTCTATTTTTAACACAGAGCGCTCAATAGATTCGATTTGCGACCGGCGAAACGGCTAAAACTCTCTTTTCTCCGAGCGCTCGCGGCTCTTTGACCCTCGGACGCGTAAACGCAGCGGACTCGCTCGTAAAAACACGCCGAGTATCCGATCGATACCAGCGCTGCTTCTGAGGAGGAGAGAGAAGCCGAGCCTGGTGAGGTGAAAGTTCAGCAATTAGAAGCGGAATACATGCGTATAAATATTAAAACAGCCTGGTTTACTGCTCAACAGAGTACACTGTATGGCCAAAAGTATGTGGACACCTGACCATGATCATAGGTGTAAAAATTGAGCTTCCTTTGCAGCTATAACAGGATCCACACAGGATTTTGAACTGTGGCAGTTAGGAGTCGTCCCTATTCATTCGAAGGAGCTTTTCTGAGGTCAGGCAGCGACATTCCAATTCATTCCAAATGTGTTCAGGTGGGGGTGAAGTTCTAAACACCAGCCGTGTTAAGCAGTGTCTTTACAAGGGTACAAGCAGGGTACAAGCAGCACAAGGGTACAAGCAGGGTTCAGGGGTACAAGTAGGGTACAAGTAGGGTACAAGTAGGGTACAAGCAGGGTATAAGCAAAGTACAAGGGTAAAAGGGTACAAGCAGGGTACAAGGGTACAAGCAGGGTTTAGGGGTACAAGCAGGGTATAAGCAAAGTACATGGGTAAAAGCAGGGTACAAGGGTACAAGCAAAGTTTAGGGGTACAAGCAGGGTACAAGTAGGGTACAAGCAGGGTAAAAGGGTACAAGCAGGGTTCAGGGGTACAAGTAGGGTACAAGGGTACAAGCAGGGTTCAAGGGTACAAGCAACAAAAGGGTACAAGCAGGGTTCAAGGGTACAAGCAGTGTACAAGAGTACAAGTAGGGTACAAGCTTGGTTTAGGGATACAAGCAGGGTACAAGTAGGGTACAAGCAGGGTATAAACAGGGTACAAGTAGGGTATAAGGGTACAAGTAGGGTACAAGGGTACCAGCAAGGTACAAGGATACAAGGGTATAAGCAGTGTTCACTGTTTGTATCTGTTGATATCTAAGTAAGTAGGTATGCATGTATGTATGTATGTAAGTAGGTAGGTAGGTATGTATGTATGTAAGTAGGTTGGTTGGTATCTAAGTAAGAAGGTATGTAGGTATGTAAGTAGGTTTGTATGTAGGTAGGTAGGTTGGTATGTAGGTAGGTTGGTATGTAGGTAGGTGGGTTGGTGGGTATGTAGGTAGGTTGGTATGTAGGTAGGTAAGTAGGTATGTATGTAGGTTTGTATGTAGGAAGGTGGGTTGGTAAGTAGGTAGGTAGGTATGTAGATAGATTGGTATGTAGGGAGGTAGGTTGTTTAATATGTAGGGAGGTGGGTTGGTATGTAGGTAGGTAAGTTGGTATGTAGGTAGGTGGGTTGGTATGTAGGTAGGTAAGTTGGTTAATATGTAGGTAGGTAGGTTGGTACGTAGGTAGGTAAGTTGATTAATATGTAGGTAGGTATGTAGATAGATTGGTATGTAGGGAGGTGGGTTGGTATGTAGGTAGGTAAGTTGGTATGTAGGTAGGTTGGTTGGTTAATATGTAGGTAGGTGGGTTGGTATGTAGGTAGGTAGGTTGATTAATATGTAGGTATGTGGGTAGGTATGTAGATAGATTGGTGTGTAGGAAGGTGGGTTGGTATGTACAGTATGTAGGTAGGTTAATATGTAGGTATTGTCACGTGGGAAGAAAGGGACACAAACGCAGAAGTAAAAATAAAAGAATATTTTATTTATTTAATAAGGACAACGGAAAGGTAAACAGTTAACAAAAACAGAACAAAAAACCGATCGGAAACTCCGACGGAAGCTGCTGACGCAGCTAAATGAAAAAAATGCAAAAAGGGAACAAATGAAGAAAGTGGGACGCAAACCCGGGTCTCAGGCGTGATAGCCGGAAGCGTTACCACTGTGCTAACGTAGCGCTGGAAAAACAAAAGCACGAGAGCGCCTAAAGCGCTCCGGTGAATGAGTGCGGGAGAGAACCTCCACTGAACGCTAGCCCCAGCACTGCGGTGGGCTAGCGAGGGTTTCGATCGGGTGCTCTTAGCCTTGGGTCGCGGGGCTGAGGTACACCGATCTGAAACAAAAGAGCAAAAAACAAGTAAAGTTAGACAGATATGCGGATTCGAACCGGGGATGTTGGCGGGATAACCGCTTACTCTACGGAGTCGCCACCCAGCAGTTGAGGAATCCAATGATCAGGTTAACTAAAGGCTCTGAAGCCGAAGCTACTACCAGCGCTGAATGACGGCGCTGAATGAAACCGCTAAAGCTAGATGCTAAGCACATAAATAAACGGCAGTTCGAGGACTGCACGGCGTCGCACCACGCTGGTTCTAAGAAAGTAGAAAGAAAACCCTAACTACCTCAACCTTACGGTTTACACACCCGGATGGCCTTGTGCCACCAGGGGTACCACCTATGGCTACAAACGAAGCGTGGACGAGCTGCCACAATGAGAGTGAAAACAAACAAAGGTGCGACACCCGCTGCTGAGTGGAGCTGGCTTAAGTAGGCCAGCCCCCAGCTGCGGGTGATCAGCCCTAATTGGGAGGCTTACTATAAGAAGCCTTTGTTTTCTGAGCTCTGTAAGACCTGTTTCGCTGGGAACCCGGGGCACGTTCACCAGCTACTACAGGCTTCCTAATAGGTATGTAGGTAGGTATGTAGATAGATTGGTATGTAGGGAGGTGGGTTGGTATGTAGGTAGGTAAGTTGGTATGTAGGTAGGTAGGTTGGTTAATATGTAGGTATGTAGGTAGGTATGTAGATAGATTGGTATGTAGGGAGGTGGGTTGGTATGTAGGTAGGTAAGTTGGTATGTAGGTAGGTAGGTTGGTTAATATGTAGGTAGGTAGGTTGGTATGTAGGTAGGTAGGTTGGTTAATATGTAAGTAGGTAGGTATGTAGATAGATTGGTATGTAGGTAGGTAAGTTGGTATGTAGGTAGGTAGGTTGGTTAATATGTAGGTAGGTTGGTATGTAGGTTGGTTAATATGTAGGTAGGTTGGTATGTAGGGAGGTAGGTTGGTTAATATGTAGGTAGGTTGGTATGTAGGGAGGTAGGTTGGTTAATATGTAGGTATGTAGGTAGATTGGTATGTAGGGAGGTGGATTGGTATGTAGGTAGGTTGGTTAATATGTAGGTATGTAGGTAGGTATTTAGATAGATTGGTATGTAGGGAGGTGGATTGGTATGTAGGTAGGTTGGTTAATATGTAGGTATGTAGGTAGGTATGTAGATAGATTGGTATGTAGGGAGGTGGATTGGTATGTAGGTAGGTATTTAGATAGATTGGTATGTAGGGAAGTGGGTTGGTATGTAGGTAGGTTGGTTATTAATATGTAGGTATGTAGGTAGGTATTTAGATAGATTGGTATGTAGGGAGGTAGGTTGGTATGTTGGTAGGTTGGTTATTAATATGTAGGTATGTAGGTAGGTATTTAGATAGATTGGTATGTAGGGAAGTGGGTTGGTATGTAGGTAGGTTGGTTATTAATATGTAGGTATGTAGGTAGGTATTTAGATAGATTGGTATGTAGGGAGGTGGGTTGGTATGTAGGTAGGTAGGTTGGTTGATATGTAGGTTGGTATGTATGCTTGTTTGAAGGTATTCAGGTAGGTAGGTTTGTATGTAGGTAAGATGGTTGGTAGTTTGGTACTTACTCCACCCTGAGTTATGGTGTAGCTTTGTCGTATGTGATGATGATGCAATAGTGTCAGTAGTAACATGTGATGATGATGATGTAATAGTGTCAGTAGTAACATGTGATGATGATGTAATAGTGTCAGTAGTAACATGTGATGATGATGATGTAATAGTGTCAGTAGTAACATGTGATGATGATGATGTAATAGTGTCAGTAGTACCATGTGATGATGATGATGTAATAGTGTCAGTAGTACCATGTGATGATGATGATGATGTAATAGTGTCAGTAGTAACATGTGATGATGATGATGTAATAGTGTCAGTAGTAACATGTGATGATGATGCAATAGTGTCAGTAGTAACATGTGATGATGATGATGTAATAGTGTCAGTAGTAACATGTGATGATGATGATGATGTAATAGTGTCAGTAGTACCATGTGATGATGATGATGATGTAATAGTGTCAGTAGTAACATGTGATGATGATGATGATGTAATAGTGTCAGTAGTAACATGTGATGATGTAATAGTGTCAGTAGTAACATGTGATGATGATGTAATAGTGTCAGTAGTAACATGTGATGATGATGATGCAATAGTGTCAGTAGTAACATGTGATGATGATGATGTAATAGTGTCAGTAGTACCATGTGATGATGATGATGATGTAATAGTGTCAGTAGTAACATGTGATGATGATGATGATGTAATAGTGTCAGTAGTAACATGTGATGATGATGATGATGTAATTGTGTCAGTAGTAACATGTGATGATGTAAGTGTCAGTAGTAAGATGTGATGATGATGTAATAGTGTCAGTAGTACCATGTGATGATGATGATGTAATAGTGTCAGTAGTACCATGTGATAATGATGATGTAATAGTGTCAGTAGTAACATGTGATGATGATGATGATGATGTAATAGTGTCAGTAGTAACATGTGATGATGTACTTGTGTCAGTAGTAACATGTGATGATGATGATGTAATAGTGTCAGTACTGTAGTACCAAGTGATGATGATGATGATGTAATAGTGTCAGTAGTAACATGTGATGATGATGTAATAGTGTCAGTAGTAACATGTGATGATGTACTAGTGTCAGTAGTAACATGTGATGATGATGTAATAGTGTCAGTAGTACCATGTGTTGAAGATGTAATAGTGTCAGTAGTAACATGTGATGATGTACTAGTGTCAGTAGTACCATGTGATGATGATGTAATAGTGTCAGTAGTAACATGTGATGATGTACTAGTGTCAGTAGTACCATGTGATGATGATGTAATAGTGTCAGTAGTAACATGTGATGATGTACTAGTGTCAGTAGTAACATGTGATGATGATGATATAATAGTGTCAGTAGTAACATGTGATGATGATGATGATGATGTAATAGTGTCAGTAGTAACATGTGATGATGATGATGTAATAGTGTCAGTAGTAACATGTGATGATGATGTAATAGTGTCAGTAGTAACATGTGATGATGATGTAATAGTGTCAGTAGAAACGTGATGATGATGATGTAATAGTGTCAGTAGTACCATGTGACTGTACGGTTCCACAGTTCACCCCACTCTCACTGTGATTATCTCTCTGATCTGAGAGCAGCGTGGAGTGGGCAGCACGCAGAGCCGCCAAACAGGATTAAATCTGTCGGGCGTGGGAGTTTATTTACAGTGAATGGCGTGTGTGTGTAAGAGGGTTACTCGGCTCTCTCCAGGTGCTGAGTCACCATTTAAATATAATGCCAACCAGTTATAAGAGCATCAGAATGCACGAGGGAGCCGAGGAGAGCGGATGCCAGACGTTACGAGCTCTATCAAAACAGAGAAGCAAGAGTATGCTACGCTCCGCATGAGTCCGGGTCTGATTCATAATACCAAACCTAAATCCTGTTTACAATGGAGTTCCTTTTGTACGATACACCAGGGTTTTTCAAAAGAAATGGGTCGCAGAGAAAAATAATGATAATTAAATAAACATGTACGTGAACGCCTCCTTGTGGAGGCTTTATGTTACGTCTTGTAAACCACAGTGAGACCAGATTGTACAGAGAACCAATGCTATTGAGAGTGTGTGCAAATCAGGACAGCAATCAGGTACAGTTATGTCAAATTTTAATATTTGTACTTGTTAGTAAACACAGACAAAAAACTAGGGCAGTTGTAGCCTAATGGTTAATGTACTTGACTTGCAATCAAAAGGTAGCTGGTTCAAGCCCCACCACTGCCAGGTTGCCACTGTTGGGCCCTTAAGCAAGGCCCTTAACTATCAATTGCTTAGACAATATACTGTCACAGTACTGTAAGTTGCTTTGGATAAAAAGTGTCTGCTAGGGGCTTATCCAGGGACCTAAAGTGGGAAAAGAACACACTCTCCATCGCCAAGAGGGCTCAGCAGAGAATGTTCTTCCTGAGACAGCTGAAGAAATTCAACCTGCCACAGAGTCTGCTGATCCAGTTCTACGCAGCAATAATAGAGTCCATCCTTACATCGTCCATCACCATCTGGTTTGGTTCCTCAACATCACATGAACGAGCCAAACTCCAGCGTATAATCAGGACAGCGGAGAGGATCATTGGATGTAGTCTGCCAACGCTTCAGGACATTTACAACAGCAGAGTGCTGAAGCGTGCCGGCAAAATTACAGCAGACCCCTCTCATCCTGGACATCACCTTTTTCAGACTCTTCCATCTGGCAGAAGACTCAGGACAATAAAAACAAACACATCCAGACACGCTAACAGCTTTTTCCCCAGAGCTGTAACACTTTTTAACCACAGTTGTTCTCTTGGGCAAATGTCGGTAAATACTGGTTAACAGTCCGTGTGCTGTCGGGTCTGTTAAATATGTTCTATGTTACATGTCATACATGTGTAATTGTCTGTACTATTATGTGTATTGTTTTACTACTATGTGGACTGTTGTGTGTATTACTGAGTGTATCACCAAAGCAAATTCCTCGTATGTGTAACATACCTGGCGGAATAAAGTGATTCTGATTCTGATTCTGATTCTAAATGCCGTAAATGTAACTAAGTACAGAGCAACCCCCATTTAACGGACCTCCATTTAACGGACAAAATCTCGAAAACAAACGTCCGGTCCGATTGTTTAAAATTCCCTTGAGAAGCGTAACAACACCAGTAGCTCAGTAATTGTCCACTAGTCAGCGCACGTCTCTCTGTTTACATGAGTGATAGGCTTTATTTTGTCGGGAGGCTCGCTCTGTTCTCACCTTTTGAATATATTTTGTTTATGCATTTTCTCTATTATTTCTCCCTTTTTAGGGCGTCCAATTGCCCGATTGCGTCATGCTTCCTCTCCACCAATGCCGATCCCTGCTCTAAATGAGGAGAACGAAGTTAACCCACGCCCCCTCCGACACGTGGGCAACATGCCGTATGCATCTTGTCACCCACACTTTCACGAGTGCAGTGTATCTCAGCATTGTGTACGGAGAGACACACCCTGAGAGCACTCTTTTCTCAACTCTGTGCAGGCACCATCAATTAGCCAGCAGAGGTCGTAATTGCACCAGTCATGAGAGAGAGACCCCATCCGGCTTAGTCCCGCCCATATCTGAACAACAGGCCAATCGTTGTTCATGTGGCCACTCAGCCTTAGCCGGCAGGCAGAGATGAGATTCGATACGATGTATTCAAAATCCCAGCTCTGGTTCCAGCGTGTGTTTTTACCGCTGTGCCACCTGAGCTGTGTTCTCGCCTTTTTGTCTGTGTTTTATGCTCAGTTCTGCACCAGCACTGCTCCAGTAACCACCAGCAGAGATTCAGACTCAGAATAATAGAAACTCTGAGTCCTCACTATACCATCACGGCAAAAAAACATCTCCACCACACAAGGTAAATGAAATTCCTCCCCAGTAGAACAGAACACCAATTTTAATATTTATTTACAGGTTTTACATGACATATTCCTGTATCTATTTATGTTGTTTATTTAACTGTGTATCATATGTACAGTGTATCACAAAAGTGAGTACACCGCTCACATTTCTGCAAATATTTCATTATATCTTTTCATGGGACAACACTATAGACATGAAACTTGGATATAACTTAGAGTAGTCAGTGTACAGCTTGTGTAGCAGTGTAGATTTACTGTCTTCTGAAAATAACTCAACACACAGCCATTAATGTCTAAATAGCTGGCAACATAAGTGAGTACACCCCACAGTGAACATGTCCAAATTGTGCCCAAATGTGTCGTTGTCCCTCCCTGGTGTCATGTGTCAAGGTCCCAGGTGTAAATGGGGAGCAGGGCTGTTAAATTTGGTGTTTTGGGTACAATTCTCTCATACTGGCCACTGGATATTCAACATGGCACCTCATGGCAAAGAACTCTCTGAGGATGTGAGAAATAGAATTGTTGCTCTCCACAAAGATGGCCTTGGCTATAAGAAGATTGCTAACACCCTGAAACTGAGCTACAGCATGGTGGCCAAGGTCATACAGCGGTTTTCCAGGACAGGTTCCACTCGGAACAGGCTTCGCCAGGGTCAACCAAAGAAGTCGAGTCCACGTGTTCGGCGTCATATCCAGAGGTTGGCTTTAAAAAATAGACATATGAGTGCTGCCAGCATTGCTGCAGAGGTTGAAGACGTGGGAGGTCAGCCTGTCAGTGCTCAGACCATACGCCGCACACTGCATCAACTCGGTCTGCATGGTCGTCATCCCAGAAGGAAGCTGACGCACAAGAAAGCCAGCAAACAGTTTGCTGAAGACAAGCAGTCCAAGAACATGGATTACTGAAATGCCCTGTGGTCTGACGAGACCAAGATAAACTTGTTTGGCTCAGATGGTGTCCAGCATGTGTGGCGGCGCCCTGGTGAGAAGTACCAAGACAACTGTATCTTGCCTACAGTCAAGCATGGTGGTGGTAGCATCATGGTCTTGGGCTGCATGAGTGTTGCTGGCACTGGGGAGCTGCAGTTCATTGAGGGAAACATGAATTCCAACATGTACTGTGACATTCTGAAACAGAGCATGATCCCCTCCCTTCGAAAACTGGGCCTCATGGCAGTTTTCCAACAGGATAACGACCCCAAACACAACCTCCAAGATGACAACTGCTTTGCTGAGGAAGCTGAAGGTAAATGTGATGGACTAAACCCAATTGAGCACCTGTGGCGCATCCTCAAGAGGAAGGTGAAGGAGTTCAAGGTGTCTAACATCCACCAGCTCCGTGATGTCATCATGGAGGAGTGGAAGAGGATTCCAGTAGCAACCTGTGCAGCTCTGGTGAATTCCATGCCCAGGAGGGTTAAGGCAGTGCTGGATAATAATGGTGGTCACACAAAATATTGACACTTTGGGCACAATTTGGACATGTTCACTGTGGGGTGTACTCACTTATGTTGCCAGCCATTTAGACATTAATGGCTGTGTGTTGAGTTATTTTCTGAAGACAGTAAATCTACACTGCTATACAAGTTGTACACTGACTACTCTAAGTTATATCCAAGTTTTATTTCTATAGTTTTGTCCCATGAAAAGATATAATAAAATATTTGCAGAAATGTGAGGGGTGTACTCACTTTTGTGATACACTGTACATGTTTAGCACTTTTGTGGACTTTAGTTCTGTGTTTGTGTATGTTTCACACCCCCTGAAAAATAAAAAACCTCGCTGTTTTGGAACAATTGCATTTTACGGACCAGTGCTTCCCCCTTTTAGTCAGTTAAATCCAGGTTCCTCTGTACAGCACATCATTGTGCAAAAAAAGCAGCATTAACAATACAAACATTTACCGCTTGGTTGCTGTTTCACTCACTTGCAAGCTTATCAGTGCTGTTAACAGATAATAATTTATCCAAATAACAGGCCCCGGCATCAATGCTGAGTTTGTATCCTCGCATTTCACTTCTGTTTCTCTAGATTTTACTGCTACAAAAGAGTAAAAAAGTAATGCGAGCGACTTTGCTTCTCCCTCCACTGTATCGCTGACATAAACAATACCTCCAAAATGGCGCCTCTGTGATGTCACATGCACTAAACACACATGACTGATGAAGACCAATAACAGAGAGAGTAAGATGTATCGTTTATGGACAAAATCATGGACAAAATGTGGGTGGCTTAAAAAACCCTGCTCTACACAATCAAAAGTTTGTGGACACCCTCTTTAATTACTGAGCTTAGGTGTGTCAGCCACACCCATTGCTGAAGACGAATGAGCTAAATGTTCTGGAAACCTGGTGATCTCTCTACATAGACGCATTTCACATCATCCTATACTCCTGAGAAGAGGGCGTGTCTAAATTCTTAGATCCCTTAAAATGCTCCTACTGAGGCGCCTTAATTCTGAGTGATAATCTGACTGAATAACGAGGGAGCGTCCGACGCTTTCTCAGCGCTGAAGGCAATCCCAGCATTCAGTGCGGCACGACTTTTCTCACAAAAAACTACAGACACGGCGAACGAATATATGTGGAGCAACCAACAGAGTTCTTTTCAAATGTAAATAAATTCTCATTAATGTTTAATTTGTATAAAGGTGCACAAGTGTCGTTTATTTGTAAATTCAGGCTCGTCAGGGACAGTTTAACCATTTTCGGTACACGGAGGGAGACGTTAGCTGGCGTGCTAGCGGGTTGTGCCGCCTGAGGCTAACTGTGTTAGCTTAGTAAGCTAAAACTGCGTTGACGTAATCGGTGTAATCTCTGTGTAAGTAGTGCGTCTAAATAATCTGCCTCATGAGTTTAATGTTTTATCAGAATCCTCTCTACTGAGGCAGCAGCTTTTAAATCGTATACATGTAATGCCCAAGACAGTAGTTTCATCTTTGTTCCTTCTCCTCTTTATCCGTCCCGCTCTCGTTACGGCCTCGGTAATTAATATTGAGTTCCAGGCAACCTGCAGTAATTAAAAGTCTCTAAAGTGAAATCTCTCTGCAGATATAAATTGATTTATAGAGCTCTGAGCGGGCGATGGATTGATTCAGAAACGCCGTTAATAACGTCTGAAGTGATCGTTCTTCACTGTAATCACTGAAAATCAAACTCTATCATTATATGCAATACACTGTGTGACCGAGGTCTCTGCACCACTTCTCATTACTGAGTTCAGCTATTTTAATCACATTCTAAACCATTTCTAACAGGTGAATAAAATCAATTATATACTTATAAACTTCTAGAAGAACCTCAAGTGACCTGCTCAAAGCCCTCTCTTCAACCCTGTTGAACATCTTTGGGATGAAATGGAATGTCAACTGCAAGTCAGGCCATCTTTACCATCATCTAAGCCTGATCTTACTTTTTTTTTTGTGGAGGCATCTTGACAGAAGACTGTCATGACAGCAAAGAAGGAACCAACTCCATATCATGTGTTTTAGCCATAACAGTTACTAACAGGTGTAATAAATCAATTATATAAAGAAAACTATATGCTTTAAACTTTGCAGCAACAGTTTAGGGAAGGTCCTTTCCTGTTCCAGCATGAGCAACCTCTATAAATACATGAAAAGCTCTGTTTAAAGAAACTCCAGTGTCCTGAGCCCCACCCAACAGCTCTAGAATGAACCGTATCGTCATCATCCGTGCCCAGCCATACAAATGTTGTCATCTTTTGACTAAACAGGCACAAATTTCCAGACATACACATTTTTCCCAATTTTTCTCCCATTCTAGTTGTATTAAATTACCCAAGTGCATTTTGTTTCTTTTCTACTGATACTGAACACTACTGACCATGACTAAAACACGCCCCCTCCGACACGTGTGCAGTAGCCAACCGCTTCTTTTTACCCGCATGACGTAAGTTCATTTCACGCACTGATCTCTGTTAGCCCTCATCTCTGTGCAGCACCATCGATCAGCCAGCAGATGTCGTAGTTGTATCAGTTATAATATATTCCTTTCGGCATCCAACCTACAGACGAGCCAGTCATTGTCTGTTTTGGCGCCCAGCCTGCCGGTAGCAGAGCTGAGATTCGAACACACCAGTTCAAGATGTCAGTTCTGGTGTGCTAGTGTGTGTTTTACTGCTGCGCCACCTGAGTGCCCATTCATTTTGTGATCATTGCTGCCAGTTCTTTTAGAATCGATTTAATAATCACTCAGCCAGCATCGTTCTTAACTCTGCGGTCAGGACGAGCGGACACTGTTTACACAGCACATTTCCAGAGTGTGACCCACACTGTATCCGCCGATGCTAGTGCATCCGACAGACATGCTAATTTAGTATGCTTAGCATGCTAGAAACGTAGCGCTTCTTCTGGCTCTACCTTTAAAATTCGAGCGTTTGATCCCAGCGAAGCAATTTGTACCAACCTTGAAGCCTAAATCCCACAAAGGTTTCTTCAGAGCTTTCATCTCGTTTCAGTCTGACCCCGCAGGACTAATTATGACCAGACCGTTTTAATCTTGTTTGTTTATCGACCGAAAAGTCCAGAAATGCTCAGAGGAAGGTCATGTACATATTTAGGAAGAACAACGATGGTTTAGAGTTAATTTGTCATTAAAGGCCCAAAATGAAAGAGCTTTAAACCGGCCTGTTGTTACATGTGTGCGGGTCATATTAGGTCTGGACACTGTGGCTGAGTAAAGGCCAAACTGTTAAACAGACCCTGTAGGGCTGGAGAAGAGCGATATTAACTGGAGCATGAAAGTTTTATATGCTGTGAAATCACTATATTATAAAAAAAAATTCTACTTCATAGCCTGTCGGTTCACAGGAGTTTAGCATTTAATCCTCCTGTATGAGGTCTAGGTTGCTAAATTGGTCATGTAAGTCTTTCAAAATGTTGATTTATAGAAGCCTCTGGTTTAAACCCAGTAAACTAATTGCTGTGCTATCAACCGGCCGGGTGCCTACACAGCAGCATGATTGGCCTGTAGGGGGAGGGACAAAGGCTGAACAGGGTTCCTCAATGTTGGACAGTTGTGACCTCTACTGACTAGTCTAGGCTTCTACAGGTGGGTGGCTGATCATGGATGGCAGTGCGCGTTTTTTTGCACATGATCCTGTGCTCGGTGAGACCCTGCCCCAGGCAGGTAAAAAGAAGCAATCAGCTGCATATGGGTGGGGGTGCTGGGGGTGGTTGGGCAATAAGATAAGCTGCAACTGGCCACCATTAGATCACCATTAGGTGAATTGTACCCACCGCGACCATTAATAGGATAAAGCGGTGGTAAAACAGACAATGAATGTATGAATAAATGAATGATTTTATGAAGAGGCGACACGGTGGCTCGGTGGGTAGCACTGCCACCTCACAGCACGAAGGTCCTGGGTTCGATTCTTAGATGGAGCAATTAGGGTCCTTTCTGTGTGGAGTTTGCATGTTCTTTCCGTGTCTGTGTGGGTTTCCTCCCACAGTACAAAGACATGCAGTCAGATTAGTTGGAGATAATAAAGTGCCACTAGGTATAAGTGTGTGTGTGTGTGTGTGTGTACCATGTGACCAGGGTGTTTCCTGCCTTTTGTCCAGTGAATCTGACCCACCGCGGCCCCTAATAGGATAGCGGTGGTAAAATATAAATGAATGAATGAATGATTTTATTCATCTGATAGGAATGGTGTGTTTAAAATATCTGAACTCTATCTGAACAATTAAGAGGGATATCCCAATACTTTTGTTCAGACAGGTTAAATACAGTGTTTTTATTCTAATTATTGGTCTTGACTATTACAAACTACAAGTCTGGTGCATTTATTATTTATATTTCACTGTTTACATCATCAGAGCAGTGGTACATTTTAATGTTTGACCATCACTTTATCTTTCGATGAGTCTAGTTTCTCCAAAATCATTGGCTCAACTCATGAAGTAGTATGGCAGTGAGCCACATTTAGAGTCGTGTCCTTCTGTGTTGCCATTTGGTCGGCATAGAGGGCACGAGTGATACATTGACTTATTTTAATGTTGGACCATTGCTTTATCTTTCAATGGGTCCAGTTTTCCCAAAATAATTGGGCATGATACAATAATATTGCAGGAACTTGGCCACTTCCCTCTCATACATAGCCAATCATGTCTGTATGTAGATGCCAAACCGTACGGTAGCACCGCTGTAAGTTTTAATCCTGGATCCCAGTAGTAGTGAGCTAGCATGATCTACCACTGTATCAATCACTCACTCACTTTCTTAGCCGCTCATCCAACCAGGGTTGCAAGGGTGGTGCTGGAGCCTATCCCAGCTTTTCAATGGGCGAAAGGCACACAGTAACACCCTGGATGGGGTGCCAGTCCATCGCAGGGCAGACACACATACACACACACACATTCACTTATAGGGCAATTCAGTGTCTCCAATTAACCTGACTGCATGGACCCACATGGAAATGGAACCCAGGACCTTGCCGAGCCACCGTGCTGCCCACTCCATCACCCAAGGATGTTTTTTGGATTTTTCTGTCTGTATCAGAACTGTACATCTGTTGCTAAAGAAAGAATAAACATATGAAAAAGAAATGAATAATCTTTAGAGCGATTTGGTCTAAAGCCTGCCAGCTCTTCTGATGCCATCTCCATAAAGCACGCTCTACCAGACAGGTTAATTACAGTAGAAACGCTGGGTACAGCCGCCTCGCTGCCATCCATTTCACCTGCTAATCCACCTCCAATTACACCTCCAGCACATCACCCATAATGCCACCAGCTCCGGCATCTCGATGAGAATGAGTGAGAGATGAAAAGTGAAGTTACATTACTGGAATCTGGTACACATAAGAGAGCTGTAATTAAAAAACGATGATAGACGGCTCCCATTATCATCTGCAAATGCATTAACCTGAATCAACTGACACGCGCTGAAGAAAAACAAAGTATTTTCATCTTTTTTTAATAATATACTTCAAGCTCTAGCACGGCTGGCTTATGCAACAGGTCTATTTTAAAATGGCAAATTGAGATTTTGGAGTGGCCTACACAAAGTCCTGATCTGAACCCCCATTTAGATCTTGTAACAGGATCTTTAATGGTCATTTAGTCTTTGAAAACCATCCACTGTGGCTGGGATGAAGCAATTATGGTAAAAAAAAAGAGTGCACTAAAATTCCTTCACCACAATAAAAAACACTGATCTTAAGTTAGCAGAAGTGTTTGGATGTGGTTGTTGTTGCTAAACATTTAGATTTTATTACTTTTTTATCTTGGTGATACACTGATGAGCCAAAACATTAGGACATTATCTGTCTGTCTGTCCATCTCTCTGTTTATCTGTCTCTCTGTCTATCTATCTATCTATCTATCTATCTATCTATCTATCTATCTATCTATCTATCTATCTATCTATCTATTTATCATCTATCTATCTATCTATCTATCTATCTATCTATCTATCTATCTATCTATCTATCTATCTATCTATCTATCTATCATCTATCTGTCTGTCTGTCTGTCTATCTATCTATCTATCTATCTATCTATCTATCTATCTATCTATCTATCTATCTATCTATCTATTTATCTATCTATCTATCTATAAAGTTCTACTACTACTACTCTCTTTCTATCTATCTATCTATCTATCTATCTATCTATCTATCTATCTATCTATCTATCTATCTATCTATCTATCTATCTATCTATCCATCTATCATCTACCTATCTATCTATCTATCTATCTATCTATCTATCTATCTATCTATCTATCTATCATCTATCTATCTATCTATCTATCTATCTATCTATCTATCTATCTATCTATCATCTATCTATCTATCTATCTATCTATCTATCTATCTATCTATCTATCTATCTGGTCTATCTATATATATGTCTGTCTTTGTGTCTATCTATCTATCTATCTATCTATCTATCTATCTATCTATCTATCTATCTGTCTGTCTTTGTGTCTATCTATCTGTCTGTCTATCTATCTATCTGTCATCTATCTGTCTGTTTATCTATTTATCAGTCTGTCTCTCTGTCGTTTTGTCTATGTATGTATCAATCTATCTATCTATCTATCTATCTATCTATCTATCTATCTATCTATCTATCTATCTATCTATTTATCATCTATCTATCTATCTATCTATCTATCTATCTATCATCTATCTGTCTGTCTGTCTGTCTATCTATCTATCTATCTATCTATCTATCTATCTATTTATCTATCTATCTATCTATAAAGTTCTACTACTACTACTCTCTTTCTATCTATCTATCTATCTATCTATCTATCTATCTATCTATCTATCTATCTATCTATCTATCTATCTATCTATAAAGTTCTACTACTACTACTCTCTTTCTATCTATCTATCTATCTATCTATCTATCTATCTATCTATCTATCTATCTATCCATCTATCATCTACCTATCTATCTATCTATCTATCTATCTATCTATCTATCTATCTATCTATCTATCTATCATCTATCTATCTATCTATCTATCTATCTATCTATCTATCATCTATCTATCTATCTATCTATCTATCTATCTATCTATCTATCTATCTATCTGGTCTATCTATATATCTGTCTGTCTGTCTGTCTATCTGTCTGTCTGTCTTTTTGTCTATCTATCTATCTATCTATCTATCTATCTATCTATCTATCTATCTATCTATCTATCTATCTATCTATCTATCTATCTATCATCTACCTATCTATCTATCTATGGATCGATCTATCTATCTATCATCTACCTATCTATCTATCTATCTATCTATCTATCTATCTATCTATCTATCTATCTATAAAGTTCTACTACTATCTATCTATCTATCTATCTATCTATCTATCTATCTATCTATCTATCTATCTATCTATCATCTATCTATCTATCTATCTATCTATCTATCTATCTATCTATCTATCTATCTATCATCTACCTATCTATCTATCTATCTATCTATCTATCTATCTATCTATCTATCTATCTATCTATCTATCTATAAAGTTCTACTACTACTACTATCTATCTATCTATCTATCTATCTATCTATCTATCTATCTATCTATCTATCATCTATCTATCTATCTATCTATCTATCTATCTATCTATCTATCTATAAAGTTCTACTACTACTACTATCTGTCTGTCTGTCTGTCTGTCTGTCTGTCTGTCTGTCTGTCTGTCTGTCTGTCTGTCTATCTATCTATCTATCTATCTATCTATCTATCTATCTATCTATCTATCTATCTGGTCTATCTATATATCTGTCTGTCTGTCTATCTGTCTGTCTGTCTTTTTGTCTATCTATCTATCTATCTATCTATCTATCTATCTATCTATCTATCTATCTATCTATCTATCTATCTATCTATCTATCTATCTGGTCTATCTATATATCTGTCTGTCTGTCTATCTGTCTTTTTGTCTATCTATCTATCTATCTATCTATCTATCTATCTATCTATCTATCTATCTACATATCTGTCTCTGTCTGTCTGTCTGTCTGTGTTTTTTTTATCTATCTATCTATCTATCTTTCTGTCTGTCTGTCTTTCTTTCTGTCTGTCTGTCTGTCTTTCTTTCTGTCTGTCTGTTTATCTATCTATCTGGTCTATCTATCCATATATCTGTCTATCTGTCTGTATATATGTCTGTCTGTCTGTCTATCTATCTATCTATCTATCTATCTATCTATCTATATATCTATCTATTTGTTCATCTGTCTGTTTCTCTGTCTTTTTGTCTATGTATATATTTATATGTCTGTCTGTTGTCCTGCCTGTCTGTCTATCTATCTGTTTATCTCTCCGTCTGTCTGTCTATCTATTTATCTTTCTGTCTCTCTGTCTTTTTGTCTATGTATCTATCTATCTATCTATCTATCTATCTATCTATCTATCTATCTATCTATCTATCTATCTATCTATCTATCTATCTATCTATCTATCTATCTATCTATCTATCTATCTATCTATCTATCTACTGTATCTATCTATCTATCTTTACCCATCTGACATGGACTTTACCAGCACGTCCTTCATTTTTCTTAATTTACTACAGTGCCTCCTGGTGCCGTCCCAGAACAGGATTTGCCAGGCTAGACAACCTTTTATCATTGTCCAGTTCTTATACTTGTGTGCCTGTTGTCAGCGCTTTTTGATGGCCAGGAGCAGGTTCGAAGCACGGACAGCTTTAGGCCTCTACTAGTTATGATATGTTGTAAAGTCTTTCCCAGCCTCTAGGGGGCAAATGGGCTAATAATACTCCTTGAATACTACAAGGAGAAGAAGTTAAAAGCATGGGGGCACAGTTGGTTTGGTGTGGTCTTCACTACTGTTGGCAATGTGTGTTTTTAGTGTTGAGCTCAGTTCTTAAAAACATAAAAGTTAAATCCTTGGTGATTGTATTTACTAATGTGTGTAAACTGTGAATATCTGCTAGTTTAAAATGTTAGATGTTTGGTTGGAATAGATTAGGATTAGTAAACTGAAAGCCTGGCCTTAGAGGCATGCCTATTCACCCTTTTGAGGAGCTAGTAAGCTCCCCTACTCAAGGTAAGTGTATCTACTTACATCTTGGATATAACTGTGAGTCTTTCCTGTTACAGTATATCAGCAGGTTCTGTCAGCCAGCTGAGCACCCACACAGACATACACTATATCGCCAAAAGTATTCGCTCGTCTGCCTTCACACGCATATGAACTTGAGTGACTCCCATTCTTAATCCATAGGGTTTAATATGATGTCAACCCACCCTTTTGCAGCTATAACAGCTTCAACTGTTCTGGGAAGGCTTTCCACAAGGTTTGGGAGTGTGTTTATGGGAATTTTAGACCGTTCTTCCAGAAGCGCATTTGTAAGGTCAGACACTGATGTTGGACGAGAAGGCCTGGCTCACAGTCTCCACTCTAATTCATTCCAAAGGTGTTCTATCAGGTTAAGGTCAGGACTCTGTGAAGGCCAGTCAAGTTCTTCGACACCAAACTCACTCATCCACGTCTTTATGGACCTTGCTTTGTGCACTGGTGCGCAGTCATGTTGGAACAGGAAGGGGCCATCCCCAAACTGTTCCCACAAAGTTGGGAGCATGAAATTGTCCAAAATCTCTTGGTATGCTGAAGCATTAAGAGTTCCTTTCACTGGAACTAAGGGGCCGAGCCCGACTCCTGAAAAACAACCTCACACCATAATCCCCCCTCCACCAAACTTTACACTCGGCACAATGCAGTCAGACAAGTACCGTTCTCCTGGCAACCGCCAAACCCAGACTCGTCCATCGGATCTCCAGACAGAGAAGCGTGATTCGTCACTACAGAGAACACGTCTCCACTGCTCTAGAGTCCAGTGGCGACGTGCTTTACACCACTGCATCTGACGCTTTGCATTGAGCTTGGTGATGTAAGGCTCGGATGAAGCTGCTCGGCCATGGAAACCCATTCCATGAAGCTCTACACACTGTTCTTGAGCTCATCTGAAGGCCACATGAAGTTTGGAGGTCTGTAGTGATTGACTCTGCAGAAAGTTGGTGACCTCTGCGCACTATGTTCCTCAGCATCCGCTGACCCCGCGCTGTCATTTTACGTGGCCTACCACTTTGTGGCTGAGTTGCTGTCGTTCCCAATCGCTTCCACTTTGTTATAGTAGCACTGACAGTTGACTGTGGAATATTTAGTAGCGAGGAAATTTCACGACTGGACTTGTTGCACAGGTGGCATCATGGTACCACGCTGGAATTCACTGAGCTCCTGAGAGCGACCCGTTCTTTCACTAATGTGTGTAGAAGCAGTCTGCATGCCGAGGTGCTTGGTTTTATACACCTGTGGCCATAGAAGTGATTGGAACACCTAAATTCAATGATTTGGATGGGTGAGTGAATACTTTTGGCAATATAGTGTATATGGGTATGTAGGATGTGTTGGATGTTGCGGACTAATTATTAGAGAAATTTGGATGAGGAATGCCTTTTAAAAAGATTACAATAGATCAAGTAACACTCATTAAGTAAATGAATTATATTTAATAGCCATGTCAAGATTATTTTAGATTTCTGTTATGGTATTTAAAACCTGAAGCCTGTCCAGTCATTATTATTATTTTTAATCTATCGCTATATTAAATCAAATGAGCTTGTTTAAACAGTCCTAATGTGACATTTAAAGTATCAACATCATTACTCCCACTGTTCTGTGGTCAGAACTTTATCTACTGATACACTAAGTGCCCAAAAGTGTTTGGACACCTGACCATAAATAAAGTTTAAGTTGTTTACCCAACAACATTTCCAATTTTTAAAGAGTCTGTGGGCATAGCAGAAGGTCATTTTTAAAGCTACTACTACTATACTACTATTTCCTCGGCTGCTCCCGTTAGGGGTCGCCTGCAGATTGTGATCCGCATTATTGATTTGGCACAGTTTTTACACCGGATGCCCTTCCTGACACAACCCTCCTTATTTATCTGGGCTTGGAACCAGCACTACGATGCACTGGTTTATGCATCCTAGTGGCTGGGTACCTATAGAACAATTCAGTGTCTCCAATTAGCCTGGCTAAATGTTTTTGGACTGTGGGAGGAAACCGGAGCACCCGGAGGAAACCCATGCAGACACGGGGAGAACATGCAAACCCCGCACAGAACGGACCTAGACCGCCCCATCTGGGGATCGAACCCAGGACCTTCTTTCTGTGAGGCAACAGTGATACCCACTTAGCCGCCCAGGTCATTTTCAAAGCTAAGTGCTCCAAATACATTTAGCAGATTTGGGCGGAGCAGAGTACAGATGTACAAAAGCCACGCCTCCTTTACTGACAAAGGTACAGAAATACACTGTCAGGTACACAGGTACCCTTTCATTTGATACATATTTCTTCATGTTTGCTTTTTGATTAGAAATATTGGGACAGGTGTACAAGTCTGATATCTGTCAGTCTTTACAGCCCTGTTATTATACTGCGGTTTGTTTTACGGCACCCAGCAGGCAGTAGTGGCGATCAGGTCATGATGAGAGAAGATTGCAGGTCGAGACCGATGCTAATAACACCATCTGCCAGAAAACAATCTGCCACCCTCGTGCACCACATAAAAGAGCATTTATTGTCCTTCGAGTTCATAAAAAAGTCGATTAATAGTGCGACCCAATATTTACTTACATAACATAACATGTTTTTAAAAGGTAGGAGAAAAACATAGCAGGTGCAGGTTTGAACCCAAGTTCCACCCTACCTGCTGCTCTTAATTGTTGCCCTTCTTTGACGCAAAGTCCTGAATCTGACCTATACTGGACATCTCATATGTTGTTCTGCATTTATACATATACAGTGTATCACAAAAGTGAGTACACCCCTCACATTTCTGCAAATATTTCATTATATCTTTTCATGGGACAACACTATAGACATGAAACTTGGATATAACTTAGAGTAGTCAGTGTACAGCTTGTATAGCAGTGTAGATTTACTGTCTTCTGAAAATAACTCAACACACCGCCATTAATGTCTAAATAGCTGGCAACATAAGTGAGTACACCCCACAGTGAACATGTCCAAATTGTGCCCAAATGTGTCGTTGTCCCTCCCTGGTGTCATGTGTCAAGGTCCCAGGTGTAAATGGGGAGCAGGGCTGTTAAATTTGGTGTTTTGGGTACAATTCTCTCATACTGGCCACTGGATACCGCTTAGAAACACCAAAAAGTTCAATCTTCGTCTCATCAGACCATAGAATCTTCTTTCTCATAGTCTGGGAGTCCTTCATGTGTTTTTTTGCAAACTGTATGCGGGCTTTCATATGTCTTGCACTGAGGAGAGGCTTCCGTCGGCACACTGCCATAAAGCCCCGACTGGTGGAGGGCTGCAGTGATAGTTGACTTTGTGGAACTTTCTCCCATCTCCCTACTGCATCTCTGGAGCTCAGCCACAGTGATCTTGGGGTTCTTTTTTTACCTCTCTCACCAAGGCTCTTCTCCCACGATTGCTTAGTTTGGCTGGACGGCCAGGTCGAGGAAGAGTTGTGGTCGTCCCAAATTTCTTCCATTTAAGGATTATGGAGGCCACTGTGCTCTTAGGAACCTTGAGTGCTGCAGAAATTCTTTTGTAACCTTGGCCAGATCTGTGCCTTGCCACAATTCTGTCTCTGAGCTCCTTGGGCAGTTCCTTAGACCTCATGATTCTCATGTGCTCTGACATGCACTGTGAGCTGTGTGGTCTTATATAGACAGGTGTGTGCTTTTCCTAATCAAGTCCAATCAGTTTAATTAAACACAGCTGGACTCCAATGAAGGAGTAGAACCATCTCAAGGAGGATCAGAAGGAAATGGACAGCATGTGAGTTAAATATGAGTGTCACAGCAAAGGGTCTGAATACTTATGACCATGTGATATTTCAGTTTTTCTTGTTTAATAAATTAGCAAAAATATCTACATTTCTGTTTTTTTTCTGTCAAGATGGGGTGCAGAGTGTACATTAATGAGCAAAAAAAAAAGAACTTTTTTGATCTTACCAATTGGCTGCAATGAAACAAAGAGTGAAAAATTTAAAGGGGTCTGAATACTTTCCGTACCCACTGTATATATATATATATATATATATATATATATATATATATATATATATATATATATATACTGTATATATATATATATATATATATATATATATATATATATATACATACAGTGAGCGGACATTTGAAGAGCGAACAGTGTTTTTCCGGTGTTTTCAATATTAAAATGTCCCCAAATTAGGTGCAGAGGGAACGCAGAGCTGAGAAAATAAAAAAAATCTATTACATTTGTTGTTGTATAATTACTCCTGCCAGTAGGTGTCACTGTGTATCAGACAGAGGGGACAGTGAGTGAGAGAGAAGAAGGAACTCACTGAGTAAACTATTCTTTGTTTTGTGCAATTACACCTGCAAAATACAACACTATTGAAATAAAGAAGGAAATAATAGAGAAATATGAAAGGGTTGCACTCGACTGCACTCAAGTCTGAGCCGACATGTACTAGTCTACTGTGTTGTTGCAAGCGTCAGAAGACTTATAACAGAAGGTCCTGGGTTTGATTCCCAGGTGGAGCGGTCCAGGTCCTTTCTGTGTGATTCCACTGCTGGCAGGTTTAAAGATGCACCCAGCGACGGCACTCAAGTCTGAGCTGACAGGTGCTAGTCTACTGTGTTGGTGCAAGCATCAGAAGACCCCTTTCAGGGTCCTTTCTGTGTGAATCCACTGCTGGCAAGTTTAAACATGCACCCAGCAACGGCACTCAAGTCTGAGCCAACATGTGCTAGTTTACTGTGTTGTTGCAAGCGTCAGAAGACTTATAACAGAAGGTCCTGGGTTTGATTCCCAGGTGGAGCGGTCCAGGTCCTTTCCTTGTGATTCCACTGCTGGCAGGTTTAAAGATGCACCCAGCGACGGCACTCAAGTCTGAGCTGACAGGTGCTAGTCTACTGTGTTGGTGCAAGCATCAGTAGACCCCTTTCAGGGTCCTTTCTGTGTGATTCCACTGCTGGCAGGTTTAAAGATGCATCTAGCGACTGTGCTCACGTCAGAGGTGACAGGTGTAATAGGGAACTAGAAACAGTAGGTCCTGGGTTTGATTCCCAGGTGCAGCGGTCCAGGTCTTTGTGAAAATGTACTGCACTCAAGTCTGAGTGGACAGGTGTAATCAGGAACTGGAAATGACTGCTTTATAGAGAACATACATTTGACTGGGAGGCACAGTGGGTTGGTGGGTAGCTCTGTCGCCTCACAGCAAGAAGGTCCTGGGTTTGATTCCCAGGTGGAGCAGTATGTTCTGCATGTTCTCCCTGTGTCTGTGTGGGTTTCCTCCAGATACTCCTGGTGTGTGTGTGTGTGTGTGTTTGCCCTGTGATGGACTGGTGACCTGTCCTGGGTGTTTCGTACATTTCGCCCCCATGAATTGCACCCACTATGACTCTGAATAGGATGAAGAGATGGTGAAACAGACAATGAATAAATAAATACATTTATTTATTGAGTCAGCAGTATTTGACTCCGTTTTAGATGTAATTTCCAGCAAAACAACACTTATGACTGACGTAACAGGGTGATGCATCTACAGTACAGATTCTGATCCGTTATACAGTGATTATCCGGTACTAATCCGTCTACAGCCACAGGCTAAAGCGTCTACAACCACAGAGAACCACATCCTCCTCTCTGTATTCCCATTCGCCTTACTCACATCGCTCCTCTCTCAATATCTCCTCTCCATATCCACAATGGCTCAATCAGACAGGTCTCATCAGCCCGGCCTGCGTCATCAAAGCCGGATTAATGGCGCCAAATTGATTTGGATAGAAGTGAACGGAGGGACGCTCATTAATAAGCCAACAGCCCACGCGGCGCTCTTAACGCCCTCTGTAAATTGTGCAATAATGAAATGACAGACCATAAAGCGCTACTTGATGTCTCTCCTCCATCGTTATACAGAGCTGTGAGGCTAGCAGACGTTTTCTTTATGCCGGCTCTACGCTGCCCCTAGGTGTGCGGACGGGTGATGGATCCAAATGCTTCCGTTTTCATTATTTAACACGCTTCCAGCGCAAACAATCATTTCAAACACACACGCAATGTCCATTCAAAAATACTTGGGTTCATGAGCATGAGAAAAAAGCATTATGATATCACAAATTAATACTGTGCAGAGCCATTGTTCCCAATTACAGCACTCTGGTTCAGTTCTGACCCGTTCCTACTGGCAAACTGTCTTTAATTTCCTCATCTAAGAGACTTAAGGGCCTGGGGGTGTTGAAATTTAAACCAGCAACATTATGATAAATAGTCCATTACCATAACCTCTGAGCAAATATTACAATTCTGTAGTCAGTGTAAGTCAAACTGGGCAAACTAAGATGTTGATGCCCCCCCACTTACCATATAGAAGCACTTTGTAGTTCTACAATTACTGACTGTAGTCCATCTGTTTCTCTGCATACTTTGTTAGCCCCCTTTCATGCTGTTCCTCAATGGTCAGGACCCCCACAGGACCACCACAGAGCAGGTATTATTTAGGTGGTGGATTATTCTCAGCACTGCAGTGACACTGACATGGTGGTGATGTGTTAGTGTGTGTTGTGCTGATGGAGTTTTTAAATACTGTGTCCACTCACTGTCCACTCTATTAGACACTCCTACCTAGCTGGTTCACCTTGTAGATGTAAAGTCAGAGATGATCGCTCATCTATTGCTGCTGTTTGAGTTGGTCATCTTCTAGACCTTCATCAGTAGTCACAGGACGCTGCCCATGGAGCGCTGTTGGCTGGATATTTTTGGTTGGTGGACTATTTTCAGTCAAGCAGTGACAGTGAGGTGTTTAAAAACTCCAGCAGTGCTGCTGTGTCTGATCCACTCGTACCAGCACAACACACACTAACACACGATGTCAGTGTCACTGCAGTGCTGAGAATCATCCAACACCTAAATAATACCTGCTCTGTGGTGGTGCTGTGGGGGTCCTGACCATTGAAGAACAACATGAAAGTAGGCTAACAAAGCATGCAGAGAAACAGATGGACTACAGTCAGTAATTGTAGAACTACAAAGTGCTTCTATATGGTAAGTGGAGCTGATAAAATGGACAGTGAGTGTAGAAACAAGGAGGTGGTCATAATGTTAAGCCTCATTGGTGTATTATCATGTTAATTAATGTTATTTATTATTATTATTATTAATATTATTATTATTATTGTTATTATTATTATTATTATTATTATTATTATTGTTATTATTATTATTATTATTGAACCCGCCTCATGCAGGTGATAAGAAGCCACTGCACACCTGTCAGTCCGCTGTAGATGTTGTGGTGTTTTATTGCCAAGTTAGTTTTCACATGCAAGGAATAAGTAGGGAGGATCTTATTGGTGGGTAGCACTGTTGCTTCACAGCAAGAAGGTCCTGGGTTGGATTCCCAGGTGGAGCGGTCAAGGTCCTTTCTGTGTGGTTTGCATGTTCTCCCCGTGTCTGTGTGGGTTTCTTCCAGGAGCTCCGGTTTCCTCCCACAAGTCAAAAGACATGCAGTCAGGTAAACTGGAGCTACTAAAGCTACCCTAGGTATGTGTGTGAGAGTCTTGAGCCCTGTGATGGACTTGTACTCTGTCTGGGGCCCAAATGAATCAGACCCACTGCGGCCCTGACCAGTATAAAGCGGTGGTAAAACAGACAATGAATGAATGTGATTCTATAACAATCACATTTGACCAGTCAACAGTCCACACTGTTTGTCTCCCCACGATACTGCCCGCTGCGATGTGCTTGGTCCCTGGTCAGGAAGGGTAACCAGATTTAGCATGGGTACTTGGGTACACACACACAATGTGAGATCACAGATTGTCATATGAACTTTGGAAGTCATTTATAGCAAAATCAAGTGTGGGCTGGGGATTGTGGTCCTCCCTCGCCAAAATATCCTTACAACACAGCGGTTTGTCTAAAAGTGGTCCTCACAAGTATAGCAAGACAAACACGAACACACACAAATAATATCACAAATAAAAAGTAGAACAAAAGTGTGTGTGTGTCAGAGAGAGAGAGAGAGAGAGAGAGAGAGAGAGAGAGTGTGTGTGTGTGTGAAAGAGAGCGAGAGTCTAGTGTATTTCTGCTCGGCTTGTTCTGTGTCACTGGTGATGGAAAAACACTTTGACATGACGAATGGACCTTGTGACACACACACACACACACACACACCGTCTACTTTGCAAGCTTGTGCTTTTCTTCGCCACAGACTCGCACTCTGTAACCCTGTGCATCAGGGCAGCAAAAACACTACATGGCCAAAAGTATGTGAACACACTTTGTAACTAAAGGATTCGACTGTGGTTTCAGAAAGTATTCACACCCCTTGATTTTGGCCATTATTATTGAATAAATGAAAAACTGTAATTTGTTATTCACAAAAAGTATTCAGACCCTTTGCTGTGACCCTTTGCTCATAACTGTGTTCAGGTAAATCCTGTTTAATTTCCTTGCGATAAGTCTTGAATTCAACTGGAGTCGTCTGTTGCATTCTGAATTGATAGGACAATGTTTGGACGGCTTTAGAGGGACAAAAAAAGACAAACCATGAAGTCCAAGAGACTATCAGCATAAAATCAAACTGTAGCGAGACAGAGATAAGGACAAGGATATAGAAAAAAACTTTGTTTATCAGGACTATGGTGGCTTTAACCATTTTGAAATTAAAGAAGCTTGACGTAACTTTGAACTACAGCGGTACCTTGAAACTCGAAGTCAGTTGGTTCTGGAAGTGGTGTCGAGCTTCAAAGACGTTGAGTTTCAAGGTATTTTTCTCATAAAGATGAATGGGAAACCTGTTAATGCCTTCCATGGTCCCGTGGAACTGCATATATTTTAGGCTAATGTAAAATAATGGAGTTGTTTTTGACACTTAGACTGAAAATAACACAAATATAATATAAAACACAAAAATAAAAAAGCTGATTCTCACAATTTCTCAGAACCTCGAGCTGTAACACAAGTTTAAAAGTGAAACAGTGAGGAAAACCCAGATAAACACAGATACATGTGGAGCTTCCAGACTGGATTTGCATTATTCCACACAAATGCAGATTCGTCTCATATTCGCACTTTGATTACGTTTCACCGCACCGCTCAAGCCGAGCGCTGAACAAAGCGACTGTTCATTGTTAATTTGAAATTAAATAAATAAATATTTTTAAAACAAACAAAGTTTAAGGGTACAGATTTCTCAACAAAGGGTGTTGAGTTTCAAAGATTTTGAGTTTAGGGGACGTTGAGTTACAAGGTACCACTGTATCTGTAAATTGGACAGCGGAGCAAGAAGGACCAAAATATACTAAAATAAACCGTCACCCTAAAAAAGCTTCAGTAGCCCTGCGCAGTACGATGAAACGTGGTGGTGGCAGCATCATGCCATTGGGGTGCTTCTCGGTGGCAGGAACTGGGAGACTCGTAAAAACTGTGGTGGAAAAAACAATAAATCCCTAATGGATTATAAGCAGAAAAGAGTTTCATTCTCATATGCAGAGAAAGATCGCACTGACAAAGTCTCACATAGAAACATAGTGAATGCGATAAGATGGAAAGAAAATAATCACCCTTTATACTCCCATCAGTGAGCTTATAGGACAGTGGAAGATTCCACTGTTAACAGAGATTTCCTAGCTAGAACAAAGGAACTGGTGTAAACCAGCTAGAACTTGGTTTTGGACCTCATAAAATGTAATTGACGGACTTCTTATCACGTACACCACTTTCCAGTAACATTCCATTGTAGCAGTATTCTTGGAATATGGGAATATGACTACTGGTGATCATGCCATAAGCATACTGACTCATTATAAGTAGTAATTAATTATGTACTAACACTTCTAGTGTAAACTGACATTTTTCTCATACAGAACTGAGAGAGGAATTAATACATTTGCAGCATTTAGCAAACACTTTTATCCAAAGTGACTTACAATTATAACCAAATACAGTTTGAGCAGTTGAGGGTTAAGGGTCTTGCTCGGGGGCCCAGCAGTGGTGGGGCTTGAACTGGCAACCTTCGGATTACATTTACATTTACGGCATTAAGCTGACACCTTTATCCAAAGCGACTTACAGTACAGTGACAGTATACAGTCTGAGCAATTGCTCAAGGGCCCAACAGCAGCAACCTGGCAGTGGTGGGGCTTGAACTGGCAACCTTCTGATTACTAATCCAATACCTTAACTAATGAGCTACCACTGCCCTACGGAATATGGAAACATACTTGTAGAAAACCTTTTCCAGAGCGAGTATAACTCAGAGTGTGGTAACAGTTCACCCTAGAACACAACAATGAACCAAAGCATACAGCCAAAACAACACTGGCATGGCTTTAGAGCGAATCTCTAAATGTCTTTGAGCTGCCTAAATAAAGCTTAGACTCAAACACCTTTTAAACATCTGAGAAGAGACCTGAGGATGGAAGTTTATAGATGCTTACTGAACAATCTGACCAATCTTGAAAGAATGTGCAATGAAAAATGAGATAAACGGCCCAAATTCATGTAAACAAAGCCTGCAGAGACGTAACTAAGATTAATTGCATTTACATTTTAGGCATTTAGCAGACGCTCTTATCCAAAGCGACTTACAATTATCACTGAAAACAGATTGAGCAATTGAGGGTCTAGTTCAGGGGCCCAACAGTGGCAATTTAGCAGTGGTGGGGTTTGAAACAGCAACATTCTGATTACTAGTCCAATACTGGTCCAGTACTTTAACTGCTGAGCTACCACTGCCCTTATCAGTACTGTGACAGTATACAGTCTAGGCAATTGAGGGTTAAGGGCCTTGTTTAAGGGCCCAACAGCAGCAACCTGGCAGTGGTGGGGCTTGAACCAGCGACCTTTTGATTACTATTCCAATATCTTAACCAATGAGCTACCACTGCGCTATACGGAATACGGAAACATACTTGTAGAAAACCTCTTCCAGAGCGAGCGCAACTCAGAGTGGGGTAACAGTTCACGCTAGAACACAACAGTGAACCAAAGCATACAGCCAAAACAACACCGGTGTGACTTTAAAGCAAATCTTTAAATGTGTTTGAGCTGCCTAAATAAAGTCTAGACTTAACCTTTTAAACATCTGAGAAGAGACCTGAGGATGTTTACAGACGCTCTTAAAAAATGTGCAATAAAAAACAGCCTAAATTCATGTAAACAAAGCTTGCAAGATGTAACTAAGATGAATTGCATTTAGCAGATGCTCTTATCCAAAGCGTCTTACAATCATGACTGAAAACAGTTTGAGCAATCAAGGGTCTTGCTCAGGGGCCCAACAGTGGCAGTGGTGGGGTTTGAAACAGCAACCTAGTCCAGTACTGGTCCAGTACTTTAACCGCTGAGCTACCACTGCCCATATCAGTACTGTGACAGTATACAGTTTAGGCAATTGAGGGTTAAGGGACTTGCTCAAGGGCCCAACAGTGACAACCTGGCCTGGCAGTGGTGGGGCTTGAACCAGCGAATTTTTGATTAGTGGTCCAGTACCTTAACCGCTAGGCTACTAGTATACTTTCTAAATCCACCGTACACTGCTAACTTTCGCTGTTTCGTACGTGTGGGTGGATTGATGTTCGGAGGACAAATGATGCCTCACAATGATGACACACAGCATTTTCTACAAAGTATGCTGTAGGGTGCATTCTGCCTTGAGGTATACACAATCAGCCATAACATTAAAACCACCTCTTTGTTTCTACACTCACTGTCCATTTTATCAGCTCCACTTACCATATAGAAGCACTTTGTAGTTCTACAATTACTGACTGTAGTCCATCTGTTTCTCTGCATGCTTTGTTAGCCCCCTTTCATGCTGTTCTTCAATGGTCAGGACCCCCACAGGACCACCACAGAGTAGGTATTATTTAGGTGGTGGATCATTCTCAGCACTGCAGTGACACTGACATGGTGGTGGTGTGTTAGTGTGTGTTGTGCTGGTATGAATGGATCAGACACAGCAGCGCTGATGGAGTTTTTAAACACCTCACTGTCACTGCTGGACTGAGAATAGTCCACCAACCAAATATATCCAGCCAACTGTGGACAGCGTCCTGTGACCACTGATGAAGGTCTAGAAGATGACCAACTCAAACAGCAGCAATACATGAGCGATCGTCTCTGACTTTACATCTACAAGGTGGGCCAACTAGGTAGGAGTGTCTAATAGAGTGGACAGTGAGTGGACATTGATCCACTCATACCAGCACAACACACACTAACACACCACCACCATGTCAGTGTCACTGCAGTGCTGAGAATGATCCACCACCTAAATAATACCTGCTCTGTGGTGATCCTGTGGGGGTCCTGACCATTAAAGAACAGGGTGAAAGCAGGTTAACAAAGCATAGATAGAAACAGATGGACTACAGTCAGTAATTGTAGAACTACAATGCGCTTCTATATGGTAAGTGGAGCTGATAAAATGGACAGTGAATGTAGAAACAAGGTGATTTTTAATCCAAAAAAAGTTTGGATTCTCAGTGTTGTGAATACACACAGCCTTTAATTTCACACACTCGCTCGTAAACACACAACCTCATGTTTCTCCAGCTGTGCTGCTGGAACCAGAACAGCGTGAGATCTTTTTGATCAGGCAGATAATCTGACAGCTCACTCAGCCTTCTGTCCCCGTGTCTCTGTGATCATTTCATTCTCACTTCACTTACTCGGGTTGTTTTATTGGAGTGTATTGTTAGATAATTACAAAATCCTCGTCAACGTGATATCAAACGCTCTCTCTGTTTCACAGACAGTGCTCGGGCTGTGACCATACTGCTAAAACACACACACACACACACACACACACACACAGTACATAACATACTGTAGATTTAAAAAGTATTCAGACCCCTTGACTTGTTGCACAGTTTATTTATTCATTCATTCACTGTCTGTTTTATCACCGCTTTATCCTATTCAGGGTCACGGTGGGTCCAATTCACTGGGCGTGAGGTAGGAACCCCCCTTGGACAGGTCGCCAGTCCATCACAGGGAAAACACACTCTCATCTCCATTTAACCTGACAGACTTTACACTGTGGGAGGAAACCGGAGCTCCCAGAGGAAACCCACACAGACATTGGGAGAACATGCAATCTCCACCTGGGAATGGTACCCAGGACCTTCTTTTATGATCCATTGAGCCAACATACCGCCTTGCACAGTTCATTGTTCATTATTTTAACGTCATGTTTATATTCGGGGTCGGCACGTGGGCTAAGTTGGTAGCACCGTTGCCTCACAGCAAGAAAGTCCTGGGTTCGATCCCCAGGTGGGTTTCCTCCGGGAGCTCCGGTTTCCTTCCACAGTCCAAAAACATGCAGTCAGGTTTGCCCTATAGGTGAATGGATGTGTGTGTGTGTGTATGTGTGTGTGTGTATGTGTGTGTGTGTGTATGTGTGTCTGCCCTGCGATGGACTGGCACCCCATCAAGGGTGTTACTGTGTGCCTTGCACCCATTGAAAAGCTGGGCTAGGCTCCATATGTGTGTGTGTGTGTGTGTGTATATATATATATATATATATATATATACTGTATATCCGCTTGTTAAGTGGTGACGTGTCGACCTTATGAAACGTCACATCCGGGTCCAAGTTGGCTGAGTCTCTCGTATTTTCAATATGCCACAGTGCTGTGTGCCGTACTGCTTCAACAGGTCCGAGTCGAAAATAAACGACCCAACTGTCTTTTTACCGCTTTCCTTGCGATTAGATATCATGAAGTAATATTTTTGTTCATAATTCAATGTAAAAAGGTAAACTGTCATTGTATATTCATTACACGTGTTTCAAGCTTTTTTTTTTTATTTCATATAATAATGTAAGATGATTCTGGATTTTTACTATATAAGCTATAAACTATACTGATTAAAAGTAAAACCAAAGAGTTAGAAATGTCAGTTTTCATGTAATGAATTAAAAATATGACCGCTTACCTCTTGATGAGGTGACATGAAATGAAATAATGACATGAACTTTTCATGATATTCAGATTACCTGAAGTGCACTAGTGTACTGCACATCTTGTCTTATTTGTATCTTAATGTATGTTTCTAATATATATATATAATATATGTATATAATAAGACCTTTTCTCGTCCAGACAGCTATTGAGAAGGACTAGACATTTATGACTCGGGTAATGTTCGTAAATCCAATTTCCAACGACAGCAACACGAGTTCCTTAAGTTTTCCACAAACAGAATTTATTTTAACTTTCTTCTTACATTGACTCGTCCGTTAATCCAAGTTTCTTATAAAAACTCACTATGTTCGCAATTGGCGTATAACAAACAAAACTACGATCATAAATCTGTTGCTCCACGTCCTCTTTCTTTCCGTATATTTGATAAATATTGTCAGTATATAGAGTCAGTACAATTCTGCCCCCCGCAGGCTCCACCAAAGAGGACTAATGAATAACAGCATACACTGATTACCAGGAAAAATCATCAATAGCTGAAAGACCAAGTCACCTCAAATATGTATTCTTTAACCAAACAGAAAATATTTATGACAATAAACATAGATCATTACAATTAGTGCAATATGGATCTTACAATATATATATAAAAAGGTTCACAGGTTTAGCCATAGTTGTTTGCGTTTGCGATTAGGTTCGTTTGGCCCCGGAAATGACGCGTGACGTCACACTTAACAAGCGAATATATATATGTGTGTGTGTGTGTGTTGGGGATTGCTACAGGAGGCCACCCTTTTATTTTTATCCGGACTTGGGACTGGCACTGAGAGTGCACTAACCTATGCGTCTAACCACAGTGGTCTTCAACCACTCTTTCCAAAAATAGACAATCATGTCTGTGTAGACACCCGACCGGCTGATAGCACTGCTAAGATTCAAACCCTGGATCTCAGAAACAGTGAGCTAGCGTGATTTACTGCTGCGCCACCCGAGCGCCCGTCCTAAAAGTGTATTTAAAACTTCATCAAAACTGTGCCAAGCCAGAAACATCAAAGTGAATTTGTCATGCATCCAGCTAACTGTCTCCTAGAGTATTTCACGTTGGATAAGTTTGCTGCAGACTGAGCTTTTTATAGCGTCACTCAGTTTAAAAATATTTTGCTGACTATACGTGTAGAGGACAGGTCATCGTGTCCTTCAGGATAAACGACGGACCATCTAAACGTCTAAATCTATCAGATTAACCATCATTACTGCTGATACCTGTGTTAAAACATCAATACAGTAAAGCAGCAGTGGGTGGAATGGTGCACATGCAGCAAAACTCATTCTGTTCATATTGTATAGCTAAGATATTACACACAGTAGTTAAAGCCGTAGTCAGGAAAGTCATGTGACCAAAATCTGATAAATTAATGAAGGTGATAAGCTCATTTTCACAGTCATCAGTACATCAGTAAATAAAACAGATATAACATCCCAGACTGCAACTGTACATTCATTTAGGATGTTGTAATGTAACTGCACTACACACTGGTGGTTCCTCGTAGATCACATGTTTAATACGGCAGATCTGATCAGCATAAAGACCTGAGTGACTTTGATAAAGCCGAAATCGTTCTGACCAGCCAACTGGGTTAAAGAATCTGTAAAACTGCAAGGCAAGGGGTGCTCAGAGGCTACTAGTTCAAGCCCCACCACCACCAAGATGCCACTGGACACCTGAGCAAGGCCCGTAAACCTCCAGGGCTCGAACTGTATGCAGTCATAATTACAAGCTGTTTTGAATAAAAGTGTAGCCTAGCAGTTAAGGTACAGGACTAGTAATCAAACATTCACTGGTTCAAGCCCCACCACTATAAGCTTTATAATTTTTAATAACATTTTTTTGCTGATGGCATTAAAAAGTTGGTACGACGCTGGAAAAATGCATTGGAAGGAGACTGTGTAGAAAAGTGATGGAGTTTGTTTTTGAAATTCTTAATAAATAGAGTTAAAAAAAAGTGCGGAAACTTTTTTAAGAACGCTCATAAAATAAATAAAAGTTCATAGCATGTCTCTCTGTACTCGGTGAGGCTCTCTATAGTCTCAGCTCTCCTCAGCCACCATGTAGGTGGTACAAGCAGTGTGAGATTCGCAGTAACAGAATTGGCAATAACTCAACAGGGTGAAATATGGGGGGAAATTGACATAATAATAACACAACCTGGATATACTGTAAATCAAACGTTCAGGTTGAGCTGTCTCCCATTATAAACCAGTAACAGCGCAGCTACAAAGCACTTAAAATATATGTAATGTATTTGCGTTTGAGAGAATTTTGGTTGGTTATTTATAGCCTGTAGTTTTGGTACATTAAGCCACATTAAACTGCGATTACTCATCACTTCTGCGTGTACACAACCTGCCTGGATTATTTGACAGACAGCTTCTATTAACAAACCTTCAAACGCTCTGATGTACAAAGAACGCTCGTTCGTTTCAGGGTGTTCTCAGATGTACTTCTGACAAAGCGAAAATGAAACGAGGCCCTGAAATGTTTACCACAGTGTTCAGTGTTCCATTGCATATTTACTACACAATAACACATATCATTCGTGTCACTGTGGGACAGTGGTAGGCTTGTGGGTAGAGCTTTGGGCTGTCAATCAGAAGATTGTTGGTTCAAATCCAAGCTCTGCTATGCAGCCACTGCTGGGCCCTTGAGCAAGGCCCTTAACCCTGTCTGCTTCATGAATGCTGTACAATGGTTGACCCTGCTCTCTGACCCCAGCTTCCAAACAAACTGGGATATGTGGAAATAAGAATTTTATAGTACTGTACACCTGTATCTGTATATATGATGAATAAAGGCGTGCTTCTTATTATTTCCTCTTTAAAAGTACACTTTAACAGGGGGCGCTCAGGTGGCACAGCTGTAATACAGACTAGCACACCAGAACTGACATTTCAAACTCTTCGGTTCGAAACTCAGCTTTGACATCCGGCTGGGCTGGGCGGCTACATGATCAAAGATTGGCTTGTTGTTCATACAGGGTGGGAAGCCGGACCAGGGTTCCTCATAACTGATGCGATTATGCCCTCTGCTTGCCTGCACAGAGTCGAGAAATAAATCCGTTGATCAGGGTGTGGCTCTCCGTACACAAAGCTGATCCGCATATGAACTCGCCTTGTGCAGGTGAAAAGATGTAGTCAGCTACTGCACACGTGGGGCGTGTTAGTCATCAGCATCAGTATAGAGGAAGCGTAATGCAATCGGGTAATTGGATACAACTAGATTGGGGAAAAAAGAGGTGTATTTATAAGCCTAAACAAAAATTTGTTTAACAACAAAATTGAACTGAGCTCCAGGATTAATAGTCAAGTCATGTCCTTCTGCGTTGCCATTTTGGCCGGCAGAGACAGCATGGAGGTGCAGATGATGGATGCATCAGTTCCTTTTCATTGACCATCACCTAACTTTGGACATTCCAGACAGATTGTTGAAGGTGGTGGACCAAAAAAGCATCTGAAGTTCTAATAAAGTGCTAATGTCATGAATTGGTGGGCATTAAAAGTATTGGGACACCCCTTCACATTAATGATTTGCTAACAGGTGTAATACATCAGCTATATAAAGGAAATACTATGCGTCCACAATTGCAGCAACAGTTTAGGGAAGGCCATTTCCTTTCCTGTACACAAAGCAAGCTCTGTACGCACAGAGACCCTGACCTCAGCCCCACTCAACAGCTCTGGAATGAACCGGAACATCAACTGAAGTTTTCTTAACCGACATTAATGCCCCTTCTTAGAAGAGCAGATGTTGTTCTAGCTGAAAAGATCACATAGAGGTCACTCTGTTTTAATACTATTTGGTTTTGAAATGAGACATCCAACAAGCTCATGATTAGGTGTCCAGATACTTTTGGATACATGTACTGTAGCTTTTTAGAACTGTTTATATTTTGAACCATGATGTTTCACCCCTAGTTTATTCAGCCACTTCAGTGTTGAAGTGGATAAATGAAGGCAAATGTTAAACGCCCTGTTTGACCAGTCACAGTGTTGTAGGTGGAGTCGCAAGAGGAGCATGCGTGAGTAAACACAGCACTACAATTACTGAATATAAATCAACTGGCAAATAATGATCTGTGTAACACTAACACTGTATCAAGTGCTCGCTGTGTTTACTGTGTTCACTTTGTTCTCTGTGTTCATGGTGTTTACTGTATTTACGGTGTTCATGATGTTCACTGTGTTTATGGTGTTAACTGTGCTCACTGTCTACTGTGTTCATGGTGTTTATTGTGTTCATAGTGTTCACTGTGTTCATGATGGTCACTGTGTTTACTGTGTTCTAGGTGTTCACTGTGTTTACTGTGTTCACTGCATTCTAGGTGTTCACTATGTACTGTGTTTATTGTGTTCATAGTGTTCACTGTGTTTACTGTGTTCTTGGTGGTCACTGTCTTCACTGTGCTCAAGGTGTTCACTGTTTTTACTGTGTTCTAGGTGTTCACTGTGTTTACAGTGTTCACTGTGTTCATTTGTGTTCACTGTGTTCAAGGTGTTCACTGTATTCAGTGTTCACTGTGTTCATTTGTGTTCACTGTGTTCAAGGTGTTCACTGTATTCAGTGTTTACTGTGTTCATTTGTGTCCATGGTGTTCACTATGTTTATGGTGTTCACTGTGTTTACTGTGTTCACTGTGTTTACTGTGTTCATGGTGTTCACTGTGTTTATTGTGTTCTCTGTGTTCACTGTGTTTACTGTGTTCATGGTGTTCACTGTGTTTATGGTGTTCACTGTGTTTATTATGTTCACTGTGTTCATGATGTTCACTATGTTCATGGTGTTCACTGTGTTTACTGTGTTCACTATGTTCATGGTGTTCACTGTGTTTACTGTGTCCATGGTGTTCACTGTGTTCACTGTGTACACTGTGTTCAGTATCCCCATCTGTACTGTTCCTCTCTGGAGCACTCTGACCTTTAGCCCCTCACATTAATCTGATAATGAGAAGATGTAATTAACGTGGTTGATGTGAAAGGTTAGCGCTCAGTGTGTCTGTCTTCATATCAGCTTCAGAGAGAAGGACATTAATTAGCATCATTACCCAACAGGTCACCCAGTTCATCAATGCTAATCATTCTAATAAATCTTCATTTATCTAATAAAGCTGAACCAATCATAAAGTCTTTTATCATGCTGGTTAAACTGGTCATTATCAACACCGGGGCTCAGTGACTAATGAACAACCAAACAGGTAACGACAGTAAAGACAGAAAAATAGAAAAAAAGGGAATAAAGAAAGAAAAAAAAGGTAAGAAATTCTCTGTGGTGCTATCAGCCGGTCGGGTGTCTACATACTGACACAAAGGATCTGGTTTGTCCAGGGTGGGTTAATGCATTTTGTTTAGTGATTCCAGTGACTCACAGTGACTCTGACGTAAGTAAAACATGAAAATAAAATGAAATTTAAATGAAGTGGAGAAATAAACACAGAGATGTAAAAAACAGCATCAATAAAGGGGGAATAAAAGAAAATGAAACTGCAAACCAGAGAACAAACAAATAAATATTAATAAAAAAGATGCACAAGAAAAAAAACAGGGGGGGTATGTTTAAATAAATATATATAAAAATAAATAAATACATGACTTTTTTTACAGACGTAAAACACTGAGGAAAGAAATATTACATTTTCAAAAAACAAAACTAAAGAAAGATATTCAAAGAAGTTAAAGAAATATAAAAGAGAAGCAAAAAAAGATTTTAAAAAGATTATTAAAAAAATTTAATGAAAAAATGAAACGATATCCACAACTTGAATCACATATTTAGATTTGCTAATAAATTACAGAAAAATAACAAGAAGTTACATTTCAAATATGTAAACAGTAATTTATAAAGATATGCAAATTAGTTAAACATTTAAATCAGATTTTATTATTATTATTATTATTATTATTGTTATTATTATTATTACTGTTGTTATTATTATTGTTATTATTTATTGTTATTACTATTAATATTGTTAAATTATTATTATTGTCATTATTATTATTGTCATTATTTTTATTATTGATATTATCGTTTTGTTATTATTATTTATTGTTATTATTGTTATTATTATTATCATTTATTGTTATTAATAATATTATTTTTATTAGTTATTATTATTGTTATTATTACTGTTGGTTATTTAGATTTTTATTATTACTGTTAGTTATTTATGTATTATTATTATTATTATTATTATTATTATTACTGTTATTATTATTATTACTGTTAGTTATTTATGAATTATTATTATTATTATTATTATTATTAAGTGTCATTAGGTTAATTCTGACTCCTGGTGACCATATGGTCAATGATAATCCAGAACATCCTTTAGGCTTCTTAAAGGCTCATTCATTATTTTAATAACTGCGTTCATCCATCCTAATCCGTCCTCTTCCTCTTTTACCTTCAGAAAGCATAAGTGTCTTTTCCAGTGAATGTAAGAGTTAGAATGGGTGTCTGGATACTTTTGTACATACAGTGTATGAGCTGTATGATTTTCATACTGTCCAGGAGATAATCATTCAGCTGCAGGCTGACAGGCGCTGTGTGGGCTTCCAAAAAAAGAAAGAGCCGTAAAAGTGTTTCTAAATCATTTAACATGAATCAGTGCTGAAGTGATCTGAGTCACTAATGATTTTAAACTCGTTAAACTGCTCTTCTGTTCTCGTTAGCACATCAGTTACCATACCGCTGAATACAAGATGGGATACAAAGTCAAGGAAGATTAAAAACAACTATTCGAATTAAAACAAGAACCGACACGAGTATGTTTTACAGATTCCAGAAGAGCCTTTGTTACCTAGTGGCCACTGCAGGAAGGTCCCGGGTTCGATTCTCAGGTGGAGCGGTCCGGGTCCTTTCTGTGTGGAGTTTGCATGTTCTCCCCATGTCTGTGTGGGTTTCCTCCTGGAGCTCAGGTTTCCTCCCACAGTCCAAAGACATGTAGTCAGGATCATTGGAGATACTAAAATTGCCCCGAGTGTGTGTGTGTGTGTGTGTGTGTGTAGTGAGATGAAATGAGTGTGATGGAGCATAAGGTGTGTGTGTGTGTGTGGTGAGGTGTGTGTAATGAGGTAAGTGTGGTAAGATGTGTGTATGGTGTGTGTGAATGGTGTGTGAATGGTGTGTGTGTGTGTGTGGTGAGGTAAGTATGTTGTGGTGTGTGGTGAGGGGTGTGATGGGTAACGAGGTGTGTCGTGCGATGTGTGTGTGGTGCAGTGTGTGTACAATAATGTGTGTGTGGTAAGATGAGTGTGATGGGTAATAAAGTGTGTACAGTGTGTGTCTGTGTGTGTGAGCATGGTGAGTTGTGTGTAGTGAGGTGAGTGTAGTAAGGTGTGTGTGTGTGAAGTAAGATGAGTGTGTACGTGTGTATGGGGAGGTGTGTGTATGGGGAGGTGTGTGTGGTAAGATGAGTGTGATGGGTAATGAGGTGTGTGTGTATGATGTGTGTATGGTGAGGTGTGTGTATGGTGAGATGAGTGTGATGGGTAATGAGGTGTGTGTGTAGGATGTGTGTATTGTGTATGGTGAGGTAAGTATGTTGAGGTGTGTGTAGTGAGATGGGTGTGATGGGTAATGAGGTGTGTGTGTATGGTGTGTGTGTATGTGTGTGTGTGTGTGTATGGTGTGTAGTAAGGTGTGTAGTAAGGTGTGTGTGTGTAGTAAGATGAGTGTGTGCGTGTGTATGGGGAGGTGTGTGTATGGTGTGTGTATGGTGAGATGAGTGTGATGGGTAATGAGGTGTGTGTGTGTGTATGGTGTGTGTGTGGTGAGATGAATGTGGTGAGGTGTGTGTCTGTGTGTGTGAGCGTGGTGAGGTGTGTGTGTGTGTGGTGAGATGAATGTGGTGAGGTGTGTGTCTGTGTGTGTGAGCGTGGTGAGGTGTGTGTGTGTGTGGTGAGATGAATGTGGTGAGGTGTGTGTCTGTGTGTGAGCGTGGTGAGGTGTGTGTGTGTGGTGAGATGAATGTGGTGAGGTGTGTGTCTGTGTGTGTGAGCGTGGTGAGGTGTGTGTGTGTGTGTCTGTGTGTGAGCGTGGTGAGGTGTGTGTAGTGAGGTGAGTGTAGTAAGGTGTGTGTGTGTAGTAAGATGAGTGTGTGCGTGTGTATGGGGAGGTGTGTGTATGGTGTGTGTATGGTGAGATGAGTGTGATGGGTAATGAGGTGTGTGTGTGTATGGTGTGTGTGTGGTGAGATGAATGTGGTGAGGTGTGTGTCTGTGTGTGTGAGCGTGGTGAGGTGTGTGTGTGTGGTGAGATGAATGTGGTGAGGTGTGTGTGTGTGTGTGTGTGTGTGAGCGTGGTGAGGTGTGTGTGTGTGTGTGTGTGGTGAGATGAATGTGGTGAGGTGTGTGTGTGTGTGTGAGCGTGGTGAGGTGTGTGTGTGTGTGGTGAGATGAATGTGGTGAGGTGTGTGTGTGTGTGTGTGTGTGTGTGAGCGTGGTGAGGTGTGTGTGTGTGTGTGGTGAGATGAATGTGGTGAGGTGTGTGTCTGTGTGTGTGAGCGTGGTGAGGTGTGTGTGTGTGTGTGGTGAGATGAATGTGGTGAGGTGTGTGTGTGTGTGTGAGCGTGGTGAGGTGTGTGTGTGTGTGGTGAGATGAATGTGGTGAGGTGTGTGTGTGTGTGTGTGTGTGAGCGTGGTGAGGTGTGTGTGTGTGTGTGGTGAGATGAATGTGGTGAGGTGTGTGTCTGTGTGTGTGAGCGTGGTGAGGTGTGTGTAGTGAGGTGAGTGTAGTAAGGTGTGTGAGTGTAGTAAGATGAGTGTGTGCGTGTGTATGGGGAGGTGTGTGTATGGTGTGTGTATGGTGAGATGAGTGTGATGGGTAATGAGGTGTGTGTGTGTATGGTGTGTGTGTGGTGAGATGAATGTGGTGAGGTGTGTGTCTGTGTGTGTCTGTGTGTGTGAGCGTGGTGAGGTGTGTGTGTGTGTGGTGAGATGAATGTGGTGAGGTGTGTGTGTGTGTGTGTGTGTGTGAGCGTGGTGAGGTGTGTGTGTGTGTGTGTGTGTGTGTGTGTGTGTGTGTGTGGTGAGATGAATGTGGTGAGGTGTGTGTGTGTGAAGAATTCCAGAAAGCAATTAGCAGCACAGAAATCCAAACTAGCTTAGATAACTTTCTGGACACTGCGTACATTCACAGTAAAGAAGGAGTAAATCAGGCAGTTAAAAATATTAATCAGATCTTTAAAAATACAGCAAATAAAGCTCAATTAAAAATTAAATCTAAATCAAAACCTAAATCTACAAAAGATGACAGCTGGTTCGACAAAGACTGTCAAATGTTAAGAACAGAACTCCGTAAAATATCAAACCAAAAACACAGAGACCCAAACAACAGTAACACACGACTTCTTTACTGTGAAACCCTCAAACAATATAAACGTACACTCAGAACCAAAAAAGCTCAGTACACCCAAAAACAACTAACAATTATTGAACAATCAATCAACACACATCAATTCTGGGACAATTGGAAGAAATTAAAACATAGAGAACAGGAAGAATTGGCCATTCAGGATGGGGATATCTGGACAACCCATTTCCAATCACTCTTTAAAAATGTAGAATTAGATTCAAATCCTGAACAAAATCAAATTATTAGTAAATTAGAGAATCTGGAACGAGCTATTAAAAACCACCAGAATCCTCTAGATTCCTTAATTACTGAAAAAGAACTTAAAGACAACATTAAAAAACTAAAAACAAAGAAATCATCAGGACCTGACGGGATCCTGAATGAAATGATCAAACACAGCAGCTCCAAATTTCACCTGGCGATGTTAAAAGTCTTTAACCTGGTTCTGAGTGTCGGTTCCTTCCCTGAAATCTGGAATCAAGGTCTCATAACACCCATCTACAAAAGTGGAGATAAATTCGACCCTAATAATTACCGGGGCATCTGTGTGAGCAGTAACCTGGGGAAGTTATTCTGTAGTATAATTAACTCACGATTATTACACTTCCTTACCCAACACAACGTCCTGAGTAAAAGTCAGATTGGTTTTCTACCAAATTACCGCACTACCGATCATATTTACACCCTACACACCCTGATCGAAAAATATGTAGTTCAAAATAACTCTAAAATATTTGCATGTTTTATTGATTTTAAAAAAGCTTTTGATTCCATTTGGCATGAAGGATTGTTTTATAAAATGTTAGAGAGTGGTGTAGGGGGTAAAACATACGATCTTATTAAATCCATGTACACAGAAAACCAGTGTGGAATAAGAATCGGCAGTAAGAGAAACATCTCATCTCTCAGGAGCGTGGAGTGAGACAGGGCTGCTGTTTAAGTCCAACTCTATTTAACATCTATATTAATGAATTGGCCTCCATGTTAGAGCACTCAGCCACGCCCGGTCTCACTCTACATGACTCAGAGATTAAACTCCTGCTGTATGCAGATGATCTGGTCCTGCTGTCCCCCAGCGCCCAGGGTCTCCAGCACAAACTGGACCTGCTGCAGCAATACTGTCAGACCTGGGCCCTGACAGTCAACCTCAAAAAGACCAAAATTATGACCTTCCAGAAAAGAGCCAGATCTCAGGGAACCAAACACACATATAAATTAGGACACCATGAAATTGAGCACACTAAAGATTATACTTACCTCGGACTGAACATCAGTTCCACAGGAAACTTTAACCCGGCAGTAAATGAACTGAGAGAAAAAGCTCGCAGGGCGTCGACGCCATAAAACGTCAAACATTTGTGGAAATTCCGATTCGAATCTGGCTTAAAATTTTTGAATCAATAATTGAACCGATTGCTCTATATGGCAGTGAAGTTTGGGGTTCGCTTACACACCATCAATTCCATAATTGGGACAAACATCCATTAGAGACCCTGCACACAGAGTTCTGTAAAAGCATCCTAAAGGTGCACAGACACACCACGAACAATGCGTGCAGGGCAGAATTAGGCCGATTTCCACTAATTATAAACATACAGAGAAGAGCAATCAACTTCTGGAACCATCTAAACGAGAGCGACCCCCAATCTTATCATTATAAAGCCCTGAAACACCAAGAGCTGAGCAAACATACCAGTCCCCTCATCCAACTGGTCCTGAGTCACTGCACCCACACACCACTAACACACACAGATACACCAGTAACACACACAGATACACCACTAACACACACCGATACACTAATAACACACACAGACACTCTAACACACACAGATACACCACTAACACACACAGACACTCTAATAACACACACAAACACATTGCTAACACACACCGACACACTAATAACACACACTAACACAATAAAGACTCAGGAACAAGAGAAATCTGTAAACCCAATTAGAATAAACCAAATTACACAAAGACTCAGAACTAAACATCTGAATTATTGGGAAACTGAAACTAAAACTCAAAGTAAAATGCAGTTATTTTTTGTTATTTATTGTTATTTGTTGTTATGTTGTAATTTGGCCCTAAACAGACACTACAGTGCAGCAGATTATCTGAGCACAGTATCCGACCCTAAATTAAAAAACACCCTGACGAGGTACAGACTGAGCGCACACGACCTGGCCGTGGAGACGGGGCGACACACCCGGTCCTGGCTGCCCCGGGAGGAGAGGTTGTGTCAGCACTGCACTCTCAGTACAGTAGAGACGGAGCTGCACTTCCTCACCCGGTGTACCAAGTACCACCACGTCCGCTCCCAATTCTTCCCTAAATTTAATAACATCATCCTCAACTTTACCTCCCTCCCAGACCCCGACAAACTGCCCCACCTACTGGGGGAGCACAGAGAGAGCTGCACACTAGCAGCACTCTATACACACACCTGCCACCAGGTGAGGGACAGTGGGTGACCATGTCTCATACACACACACACATACACACACACGCACAAACTGATTGTTTTACTACCTCATTAATGTAAATATTATACTTTTTATTGTTATTATTTTGCACTGTTTTTATTAATATTTTATTCTATTCTATATTTTTTGCACATGTAACTGTTCTGTATATTTTTGTTCTTTCTTATTTTTATTTTTATATTTCCCTGTAACTTGCTTTGGCAATACGAATGTCCTTATTTGTCATGCCAATAAAGCTTCTTTTGAGTTGAGTTTGAGTTGAGTGTGTCTGTGTGTGTGAGCGTGGTGAGGTGTGTGTAGTGAGGTGAGTGTAGTAAGGTGTGTGTGTGTAGTAAGATGAGTGTGTGCGTGTGTATGGGGAGGTGTGTGTATGGTGTGTGTATGGTGAGATGAGTGTGATGGGTAATGAGGTGTGTGTGTGTGTATGGTGTGTGTATGGTGTGTGTGTGGTGAGATGAATGTGGTGAGGTGTGTGTGTGTGTGTGTGAGCGTGGTGAGGTGTGTGTAGTGAGGTGAGTGTAGTAAGGTGTGTGAGTGTAGTAAGATGAGTGTGTGCGTGTGTATGGGGAGGTGTGTGTATGGTGTGTGTATGGTGAGATGAGTGTGATGGGTAATGAGGTGTGTGTGTGTATGGTGTGTGTGTGGTGAGATGAATGTGGTGAGGTGTGTGTCTGTGTGTGTGAGCGTGGTGAGGTGTGTGTAGTGAGGTGAGTGTAGTAAGGTGTGTGTATGGTGTGTGTATGGTGTGTGTGTGTGGTGAGGTAAGTATGTTGAGGTGTGTGTGTAATGAGATGGGTGTGATGGGTAATGAGGTGTGTGTGTGGTGTGTGTGTGGTGAGGTAAGTATGTTAAGGTGTGTGTGGTGAGATGAATGTGATAGACAATGAGGTGTGTGTGTGGTGAGGTGTGTGTCTGTGTGTGTGTGTGTGTGGTGAGGTAAGTATGTTGAGGTGTGTGTGTAATGAGATGGGTGTGATGGGTAATGAGGTGTGTGTGTGTGTGTGGTGTGTGTGTGGTGAGGTAAGTATGTTAAGGTGTGTGTGGTGAGATGAATGTGTACAGACTGAGCGCACACGACCTGGCCGTGGAGACGGGGCGACACACCCGGTCCTGGCTGCCCCGGGAGGAGAGGTCGTGTCAGCACTGCACTCTCAGTACAGTAGAGACGGAGCTGCACTTCCTCACCCGGTGTACCAAGTACCACCACGTCCGCTCCCAATTCTTCCCTAAATTTAATAACATCATCCCCAACTTCACCTCCCTCCCAGACCCCGACAAACTGCCCCATCTACTGGGGGAGCACAGAGAGAGCTGCACACTAGCAGCACTCTATACACACACCTGCCACCAGGTGAGGGACAGTGGGTGACCATGTCCCATACACACACGCACACACAAGCACACACACGCACACACACGCACAAACTGATTGTTTTACTACCTCATTATTGTAAATATTATACTTTTTTTTGTTATTATTTTGCACTGTTTTTATTAATATTTTATTCTATTCTACATTTTTTGCACATGTAACTATTCTGTATATTTTTGTTCTTTCTTATTTTTATTTTTATATTTCCCTGTAAATTGCTTTGGCAATACGAATGTCCTTATTTGTCATGCCAATAAAGCTTCTTTTGAGTTTGATAGACAATGAGGTGTGTGTGTGGTGAGGTGTGTGTGTCTGTGTGTGTGGTGAGATGAATGTGGTGAGGTGTGTGTCTGTGTGTGTAGTGAGGTGAGTGTAGTAAGGTGTGTGTATGGGGAGGTGTGTGTATGGGGAGGTGTGTGTATGGTGTGTGTATGGTGAGATGAGTGTGATGGGTAATGAGGTGTGTGTGTGTATGGTGTGTGTGTGTATGGTGTGTGTGTGTTGAGGTAAGTATGTTAAGGTGTGTGTGGTGAAATGAATGTGATAGACAATGAGGTGTGTGTGTGGTGAGGTGTGTTTTTGTGTGCGTGTAGTAAGGTGAGTGTAGTAAGGTGTGTGTATGGTGTGTGTGTGTGTGTGTGTGTAGTATGGTGTGTGTAGTATGTTGTGTGTGTGTATTCGCCCTGTGATGGACAGCCTCTGTGTTTCCTACCTTTTCCCCAGTAAATCAGACTCACCGTGACCCTGACCAGGATAAAGCGGTAGTAAAACAGACAGTAAATGAATGAATGAATGTATACAGCATGTACTCAGTTACCCTGTGCACTCTAGCACCCTCTGGTGGCCGCACAATGCATCTGCTCACCAATTTGTAGAATATGAAACTAAAGAGAACATGACACTACAACCACACTGACTAAATCAGGCCAAACAAACTGTTGCACACTGATGCATCATGGGGGGAAAAGAGAGAGTGTATTAAGGGAGAGAGAGAGAGAGTGTGAGGTAGAAAAGGTGTCGAGGTTTTTTTTTAACTGAGATGATATCAGCTCTCATCTAACACACACACACACACACACACACACACACACACACACACACACACACACACTCGGCTAGGCTCGGACCCACTGCTGTGCACTCACCTCATTACCCACTCAATGAATATCATTATTCTGAATCCCCCACACACTCACCTCACTGTACCACACACACCATACACACATACCACACACACATCACACGCACACACATGCTTCACCACACACACCTAACCATGCTCATCTAACCACACACACACACACACTGTACCCTTCTCACTGCACACACCCACTCACCTCACCATACACACACACACTATACACACACACACACCTAACCACACTTACCATACTCATCTAACCATACTCACCATCCACATACACACACTGTACCCTCCTCACCATACACACACCTCACCACACTTACCATACTCATCTAACCACACTCACCATCCACATACACACACCTCACTGTACCCACCTCACCACACTTACCATACTCATCTAACCATACTCACCATACACATACACACACCTCACTGTACCCACCTCACCACACACCATACACACACCTAACCACACTTACCATACTCATCTAACCACACTCACCATACACATACACACACCTCACTGTACCCTCCTCACCACACACCATACACACACCTCACCACACTTACCATACTCATCTAACCACACTCACCATCCACATACACACACCTCACTGTACCCTCCTCACCACACACCATACACACACCTCACCACACTTACCATACTCATCTAACCACACTCACCATACACATACACACACCTCACTGTACCCTCCTCACCACACACCATACACACACCTAACCACACTTACCATACTCATCTAACCATACTCACCATCCACATACACACACCTCACTGTACCCACCTCACCACACACACCATACACACACACACCTCACCACACTTACCATACTCATCTAACCACACTCACCATACACATACACACACCTCACTGTACCCTCCTCACCACACACCATACACACACCTCACCACACTTACCATACTCATCTAACCACACTCACCATCCACATACACACACCTCATTGTACCCTCCTCACCACACACCATACACACACCTCACCACACTTACCATACTCATCTAACCACACTCACCATACACATACACACCTCACTGTACCCACCTCACCACACACACCATACTCATCTAACCACACTCACCATCCACATACACACACCTCACTGTACCCTCCTCACCACACACCATACACACACCTCACCACACTTACCATACTCATCTAACCACACTCACCATACACATACACACACCTCACTGTACCCACCTCACCACACACACCATACACACACCTAACCACACTTACCATACTCATCTAACCACACTCACCATCCACATACACACACCTCACTGTACCCACCTCACCACACACCATACACACACCTAACCACACTTACATACTCATCTAATTATACTCACCATCCACATACACACACCTCACTGTACCCACCTCACCACACACACCATACACACACCTAACCACACTCACCATACTCATCTAACCACACTCACCATCCACATACACACACCTCACTGTACCCTCCTCACCACACACCATACACACACCTCACCACACTTACCATACTCATCTAACCACACTCACCATCCACATACACACACCTCACTGTACCCACCTCACCACACACACCATACACACACCTCACCACACTTACCATACTCATCTAACCACACTCACCATCAACATACACACACCTGACTGTACCCACCTCACCACACACACCATACACACACATAACCACACTTACCATACTCATCTAACCACACTCACCATCCACATACACACACCTCACTATACCCACCTCACCACACACCATACACACACCTCACCACACTTACCATACTCATCTAACCACACTCACCATACACATACACACCTCACTGTACCCACCTCACCACACACACCATACTCATCTAACCACACTCACCATCCACATACACACACCTCACTGTACCCTCCTCACCACACACCATACACACACCTCACCACACTTACCATACTCATCTAACCACACTCACCATACACATACACACACCTCACTGTACCCACCTCACCACACACACCATACACACACCTAACCACACTTACCATACTCATCTAACCACACTCACCATCCACATACACACACCTCACTGTACCCACCTCACCACACACCATACACACACCTAACCACACTTACATACTCATCTAATTATACTCACCATCCACATACACACACCTCACTGTACCCACCTCACCACACACACCATACACACACCTAACCACACTCACCATACTCATCTAACCACACTCACCATCCACATACACACACCTCACTGTACCCTCCTCACCACACACCATACACACACCTCACCACACTTACCATACTCATCTAACCACACTCACCATCCACATACACACACCTCACTGTACCCACCTCACCACACACACCATACACACACCTCACCACACTTACCATACTCATCTAACCACACTCACCATCAACATACACACACCTGACTGTACCCACCTCACCACACACACCATACACACACATAACCACACTTACCATACTCATCTAACCACACTCACCATCCACATACACACACCTCACTATACCCACCTCACCACACACACCATACACACACCTCACCACACTTACCATACTCATCTAACCATACTCACCATCCACATATACACACCTCACTGTACCCACCTCACCACACACACCATACACACACCTCACCACACTTACCATACTCATCTAACCATACTCACCATACACATACACACACCTCACTATACCCACCTCACCACACACACCATACACACACCTCACCACACTTACCATACTCATCTAACCATACTCACCATCCACATACACACACCTCACTATACCCACCTCACCACACACACCATACACACACCTCACCACACTTACCATACTCATCTAACCATACTCACCATCCACATACACACACCTCACTGTACCCACCTCACCACACACACCATACACACACCTCACCACACTTACCATACTCATCTAACCATACTCACCATCCACATACACACACCTCACTATACCCACCTCACCACACACACCATACACACACCTCACCACACTTACCATACTCATCTAAACATACTCACCATCCACATACACACACCTCACTGTACCCACCTCACCACACACACCATATACACACCTCACCACACTTACCATACTCATCTAACCATACTCACCATCCACATACACACACCTCACTGTACCCTCCTCACCACACACACACACCATACACACACCTCACCACACTTACCATACTCATCTAACCATACTCACCATCCACATACACACACCTCACTGTACCCACCTCACCACACACACCATACACACACCTCACCACACTTACCATACTCATCTAACCATACTCACCATCCACATACACACACCTCACTGTACCCACCTCACCACACACCATACACACACCTCACCACACTTACCATACTCATCTAACCATACTCACCATCCACATACACACACCTCACTGTACCCTCCTCACCACACACACACACCATACACACACCTCACCACACTTACCATACTCATCTAACCACACTCACCATACACATACACACCTCACTGTACCCACCTCACCACACACACCATACACACACCTCACCACACTTACCATACTCATCTAACCATACTCACCATTCACATACACACAACTCACTGTACCCACCTCACCACACACACCATACACACACACACCTAACCACACTCACCATACTCATCTAACCACACTCACCATACACATACACACACCTCACTGTACCCACCACACCACACACACCATACACACACCTAACCACACTTACCATACTCATCTAACCACACTCACCATAGTCATCTAACCACACTCACCATACACATACACACACCTCACTGTACCCACCTCACCACACACACCATACACACACCTAACCACACTTACCATACTCATCTAACCACACTCACCATCCACATACACACACCTCACTGTACCCTCCCCACCACACACCATACACACACCTAACCACACTTACCATACTCATCTAACCATACTCACCATCCACATACACACACCTCACTGTACCCTCCCCACCACACACCATACACACACCTAACCACACTTACCATACTCATCTAACCACACTCACCATACACATACCTCACTGTACCCTTCTCACCACACACACACACCATACACACACCTCACCACACTTACCATACTCATCTAACCATACTCACCATACACATACACATAACTCACTGTACCCACCTCACCACACACACCATACACACACACACCTAACCACACTCACCATAGTCATCTAACCACACTCACCATACACATACACACACCTCACTGTACCCACCTCACCACACACACCATACACACACCTAACCACACTTACCATACTCATCTAACCACACTCACCATCCACATACACACACCTCACTGTACCCTCCCCACCACACACCATACACACACCTAACCACACTTACCATACTCATCTAACCACACTCACCATACACATACACACACCTCACTGTACCCTTCTCACCACACACACACCATACACACACCTCACCACACTTACCATACTTATCTAACCACACTCACCATCCACATACACACACCTCACTGTACCCACCTCACCACACACACCTAACCACACTTACCATACTCATCTAACCACACTCACCATCCACATACACACACCTCACTGTACCCACCTCACCACACACACCATACACACACCTAACCACACTTACCATACTCATCTAACCACACTCACCCTCCACATACACACACTTCACTGTACCCTCCTCACCACACACACCATACACACACCTAACCACACTTACCATACTCATCTAACCACACTCACCATCCACATACACACACCTCACTGTACCCTCCTCACCACACACCATACACACACCTCACCACACTTACCATACTCATCTAACCACACTCACCATACACATACACACACCTCACTGTACCCTCCTCACCACACACACCATACACACACCTCACCACACTTACCATACTCATCTAACCACACTCACCATCCACATACACACACCTCACTGTACCCACCTCACCACACACACCATACACACACCTAACCACACTTACCATACTCATCTAACCACACTCACCATCCACATACACACACCTCACTGTACCCTCCTCACCACACACACACACCATACACACACCTCACCACACTTACCATACTCATCTAACCATACTCACCATCCACATACACACACCTCACTGTACCCACCTCACCACACACACCATACACACACACACCTCACTGTACCCTCCTCACCACACACACACACCATACACACACCTCACCACACTTACCATACTCATCTAACCACACTCACCATCCACATACACACACCTCACTGTACCCACCTCACCACACACACCATACACACACCTAACCACACTTACCATACTCATCTAACCACACTCACCATACACATACACACACCTCACTGTACCCACCTCACCACACACACCATACACACACCTAACCACACTTACCATACTCATCTAACCATACTCACCATCCACATACACACACCTCACTGTACCCACCTCACCACACACACCATACACACACCTAACCACACTTACCATACTCATCTAACCATACTCACCATACACATACACACACCTCACTGTACCCTCCTCACCACACACACATCATAAGCACACACTCACCTCACCACACTTACCATACACACATACCACACACACACACTACACCACACACACATAACACATACACACATGCTTCACCACACACACTTAACCATGCTCATCTCACCACACACACACATCACACACACACTGTATCCTTCTCACTGCACACACCCACTCACCTCACCATACACACAAACACCTTACCACACACACCTAACCATGCTCATCTCACCACACACACTATACACACACACACCCAACCACACTTACCATACTCATCTAACCATTTTCACCATTCACACCACAACTCGCTACATTTACCATACACACACCGCACCACACACACACACTCACTTAACTACACACCCATACCTCACCACACTCACCATACTTATCTAACCATACACACCACAACTCGCTACAATTACCATATACACACACAGCACCACACACACACACTCACCTAACCACACTTACCATACTCATCTAACCATACTCACCATACACATACACACACCTCACTGTACCCTCCTCACCACACACACCATACACACACACACCTAACCACACTTACCATACTCATCTAACCATACTCACCATACACATACACACACCTCACTGTACCCACCTCACCACACACACCATACACACACCTAACCACACTTACCATACTCATCTAACCATACTCACCATACACATACACACACCTCACTGTACCCTCCTCACCACACACACCATACACACACACACCTAACCACACTTACCATACTCATCTAACCATACTCACCATACACATACACACACCTCACTGTACCCACCTCACCACACACACCATACACACACCTAACCACACTTACCATACTCATCTAACCACACTCACCATCCACATACACACACCTCACTGTACCCACCTCACCACACACACACCATACACACACCTACCCACACTTACCATACTCATCTAACCACACTCACCATACACATACACACACCTCACTGTACCCTCCTCACCACACACACACCATACACACACCTAACCACACTTACCATACTCATCTAACCACACTCACCATACACATACACACACCTCACTGTACCCTCCTCACCACACACACCATACACACACCTCACCACACTTACCATACTCATCTAAACATACTCACCATCCACATACACACACCTCACTGTACCCACCTCACCACACACACCATATACACACCTCACCACACTTACCATACTCATCTAACCATACTCACCATCCACATACACACACCTCACTGTACCCTCCTCACCACACACACACACCATACACACACCTCACCACACTTACCATACTCATCTAACCATACTCACCATCCACATACACACACCTCACTGTACCCACCTCACCACACACACCATACACACACCTCACCACACTTACCATACTCATCTAACCATACTCACCATCCACATACACACACCTCACTGTACCCACCTCACCACACACCATACACACACCTCACCACACTTACCATACTCATCTAACCATACTCACCATCCACATACACACACCTCACTGTACCCTCCTCACCACACACACACACCATACACACACCTCACCACACTTACCATACTCATCTAACCACACTCACCATACACATACACACCTCACTGTACCCACCTCACCACACACACCATACACACACCTCACCACACTTACCATACTCATCTAACCATACTCACCATTCACATACACACAACTCACTGTACCCACCTCACCACACACACCATACACACACACACCTAACCACACTCACCATACTCATCTAACCACACTCACCATACACATACACACACCTCACTGTACCCACCACACCACACACACCATACACACACCTAACCACACTTACCATACTCATCTAACCACACTCACCATAGTCATCTAACCACACTCACCATACACATACACACACCTCACTGTACCCACCTCACCACACACACCATACACACACCTAACCACACTTACCATACTCATCTAACCACACTCACCATCCACATACACACACCTCACTGTACCCTCCCCACCACACACCATACACACACCTAACCACACTTACCATACTCATCTAACCATACTCACCATCCACATACACACACCTCACTGTACCCTCCCCACCACACACCATACACACACCTAACCACACTTACCATACTCATCTAACCACACTCACCATACACATACCTCACTGTACCCTTCTCACCACACACACACACCATACACACACCTCACCACACTTACCATACTCATCTAACCATACTCACCATACACATACACATAACTCACTGTACCCACCTCACCACACACACCATACACACACACACCTAACCACACTCACCATAGTCATCTAACCACACTCACCATACACATACACACACCTCACTGTACCCACCTCACCACACACACCATACACACACCTAACCACACTTACCATACTCATCTAACCACACTCACCATCCACATACACACACCTCACTGTACCCTCCCCACCACACACCATACACACACCTAACCACACTTACCATACTCATCTAACCACACTCACCATACACATACACACACCTCACTGTACCCTTCTCACCACACACACACCATACACACACCTCACCACACTTACCATACTTATCTAACCACACTCACCATCCACATACACACACCTCACTGTACCCACCTCACCACACACACCTAACCACACTTACCATACTCATCTAACCACACTCACCATCCACATACACACACCTCACTGTACCCACCTCACCACACACACCATACACACACCTAACCACACTTACCATACTCATCTAACCACACTCACCCTCCACATACACACACTTCACTGTACCCTCCTCACCACACACACCATACACACACCTAACCACACTTACCATACTCATCTAACCACACTCACCATCCACATACACACACCTCACTGTACCCTCCTCACCACACACCATACACACACCTCACCACACTTACCATACTCATCTAACCACACTCACCATACACATACACACACCTCACTGTACCCTCCTCACCACACACACCATACACACACCTCACCACACTTACCATACTCATCTAACCACACTCACCATCCACATACACACACCTCACTGTACCCACCTCACCACACACACCATACACACACCTAACCACACTTACCATACTCATCTAACCACACTCACCATCCACATACACACACCTCACTGTACCCTCCTCACCACACACACACACCATACACACACCTCACCACACTTACCATACTCATCTAACCATACTCACCATCCACATACACACACCTCACTGTACCCACCTCACCACACACACCATACACACACACACCTCACTGTACCCTCCTCACCACACACACACACCATACACACACCTCACCACACTTACCATACTCATCTAACCACACTCACCATCCACATACACACACCTCACTGTACCCACCTCACCACACACACCATACACACACCTAACCACACTTACCATACTCATCTAACCACACTCACCATACACATACACACACCTCACTGTACCCACCTCACCACACACACCATACACACACCTAACCACACTTACCATACTCATCTAACCATACTCACCATCCACATACACACACCTCACTGTACCCACCTCACCACACACACCATACACACACCTAACCACACTTACCATACTCATCTAACCATACTCACCATACACATACACACACCTCACTGTACCCTCCTCACCACACACACATCATAAGCACACACTCACCTCACCACACTTACCATACACACATACCACACACACACACTACACCACACACACATAACACATACACACATGCTTCACCACACACACTTAACCATGCTCATCTCACCACACACACACATCACACACACACTGTATCCTTCTCACTGCACACACCCACTCACCTCACCATACACACAAACACCTTACCACACACACCTAACCATGCTCATCTCACCACACACACTATACACACACACACCCAACCACACTTACCATACTCATCTAACCATTTTCACCATTCACACCACAACTCGCTACATTTACCATACACACACCGCACCACACACACACACTCACTTAACTACACACCCATACCTCACCACACTCACCATACTTATCTAACCATACACACCACAACTCGCTACAATTACCATATACACACACAGCACCACACACACACACTCACCTAACCACACTTACCATACTCATCTAACCATACTCACCATACACATACACACACCTCACTGTACCCTCCTCACCACACACACCATACACACACACACCTAACCACACTTACCATACTCATCTAACCATACTCACCATACACATACACACACCTCACTGTACCCACCTCACCACACACACCATACACACACCTAACCACACTTACCATACTCATCTAACCATACTCACCATACACATACACACACCTCACTGTACCCTCCTCACCACACACACCATACACACACACACCTAACCACACTTACCATACTCATCTAACCATACTCACCATACACATACACACACCTCACTGTACCCACCTCACCACACACACCATACACACACCTAACCACACTTACCATACTCATCTAACCACACTCACCATCCACATACACACACCTCACTGTACCCACCTCACCACACACACACCATACACACACCTACCCACACTTACCATACTCATCTAACCACACTCACCATACACATACACACACCTCACTGTACCCTCCTCACCACACACACACCATACACACACCTAACCACACTTACCATACTCATCTAACCACACTCACCATACACATACACACACCTCACTGTACCCTCCTCACCACACACACCATACACACACCTCACCACACTTATTATACTCATCTAACCACACTCACCATCCACATACACACACCTCACTGTACCCACCTCACCACACACACCTAACCACACTTACCATACTCATCTAACCACACTCACCATCCACATACACACACCTCACTGTACCCACCTCACCACATACCATACACACACCTAACCACACTTACCATACTCATCTAACCATACTCACCATCCACATACACACACCTCACTGTACCCACCTCACCACACACCATACACACACCTAACCACACTTACCATACTCATCTAACCATACTCACCATACACATACACACACCTCACTGTACCCTCCTCACCACACACACATCATAAGCACACACTCACCTCACCACACTTACCATACACACATACCACACACACACACTACACCACACACACATAACACATACACACATGCTTCACCACACACACTTAACCATGCTCATCTCACCACACACACACATCACACACACACTGTACCCTTCTCACTGCACACACCCACTCACCTCACCATACACACAAACACCTTACCACACACACCTAACCATGCTCATCTCACCACACACACTATACACACACACACCTAACCACACTTACCATACTCATCTAACCATACTCACCATTCACACCACAACTCGCTACACTTACCATATACACACACCGCACCACACACACACACTCACCTAACTACACACCCATACCTCACCACACTCACCATACTTATCTAACCATACACACCACACCTCGCTACACTTACCATATACACACACAGCACCACACACACACACTCACCTAACCACACTTACCATACTCATCTAACCATACTCACCATACACATACACACACCTCACTGTACCCACCTCACCACACACACCATACACACACCTCACCACACTTACCATACTCATCTAACCATACTCACCATACACATACACTCACCTCACTGTACCCACCTCACCACACACCATACACACACCTCACCACACTTACCATACTCATCTAACCACACTCACCATACACATACACACACCTCACTGTACCCTCCTCACCACACACACCATACACACACACACCTAACCACACTTACCATACTCATCTAACCATACTCACCATACACATACACACACCTCACTGTACCCACCTGACCACACACCATACACACACCTAACCACACTTACCATACTCATCTAACCACACTCACCATCCACATACACACACCTCACTGTACCCACCTCACCACACACACCTAACCACACTTACCATACTCATCTAACCACACTCACCATCCACATACACACACCTCACTGTACCCACCTCACCACACACACATCATAAGCACACACTCACCTCACCACACTTACCATACACACATACCACACACACACACTACACCACACACACACTTAACCATGCTCATCTCACCACACACACACATCCCATCACACACTGTACCCTTCTCACTGCACACACCCACTCACCTCACCATACACACAAACACCTTACCACACACACCTAACCATGCTCATCTCACCACACACACTATACACACACACACCTAACCACACTTACCATACTCATCTAACCATACTCACCATTCACACCACAACTCGCTACACTTACCATATACACACACCGCACCACACACACACTCACCTAACTACACACCCATACCTCACCACACTCACCATACTTATCTAACCATACACACCACACCTCGCTACACTTACCATATACACACACAGCACCACACACATACACACTCATCTAACTACACACACATACATCACCACACTTACCATACTCATCTAACCATACTTACCATACACATACACATCTCACTGTACCCTCCTCACCACACACACCCTACACACACACCTCACCACACACACCATACACACATCATACACACATCATACGCACACAAACACCATATACACACAACGTACTGTACCCATATCACCACACACCCACTCACCTCACTACACACACATCACCACACACACCAAACCACACACACCTCACCATACTCGCCCTACACACACACACCTCCACACTCACCATATGCACACACTCACCTCACCACACACACAACTTACTGTACCCATCTCATCACACACACACCATTCACACACATCTCACAACACACAACTCACCACACACACACACACCATACACACCTTATCGAACACATACACATACTCACCTTACTGTACCCACCTCACCACACTTATCTCACCACACACCTCACCATACACGTCAGACGCACACACACTTCACCACACTTATCTCACCACACACACCTCACCATACACGTCATACACACACACAGACTTCACCACGCTCATCTCACCATACTCACAGCTCACACACCCACTCACCGCTTACTTTAGAATACGCACCTCAAGCTGCTCAAATAAGCAACTCTAAGCATTCAAATAAGCAACTCTAAGCCTATAAACATGTATTAAAGATACATTCAGTCATTCATAAAGAATTAAAGAGAATATAAAACTACAACTTAATCAGGCTAAACTAATTTTGGGAGAATGGCTACTGAATATCATCTGTTACTGAGTGACAAGAGATTTTGCTGCAACCAAAAGCAATGCTCACAGATCAGTCAGGTCCAGGGTGTTACACCAAAAATATAAAACCAAATAATCAAGCATCTGTCCTCACATGGGTCTGTTTAAATCAACAATCCTCTGCAGTATTACTCCTCATCTCTGGAAGTCATGACGCATTACGTTTCATTTTGAATCCTGATTATTATTCATACCATTCCCATCAGCATGTCACGAGCTCCCAGAATGCACAGCTACAGGGACTAAGTGATCTCATTTGTCCACCTCTGTTCTCAGGTTAAAGCCCTGCCTGGAGAGCCAGGAATAGAAAGAGCTGAAAAGATTGAACTCTGTGACCTGAAAGGAGATTTTCCTCAGGTTTTTTTTTGTTCAGGCGGAGCTTGATGTGAACAGATGGTTCAGAGAGAGCATTTACAGGTAAAACAGCATGTACAGGTAAAACAGCATGTACAGGTATACAGGTTTGTTTGTTTATTTAGATTTTAACGTCATGTTTTACACTCTTTGGTTACATTCATGACAGGAACGGTAGTTACTCGTTACACAAGGTTCATCACTTCTCAAGGTTATATCAAACACAGTCATGGACAATTTTGTATCTCCAATTCACTTCACTTGCATGTCTTTGGACTGTGGGAGGAAACCGGAGCACCCGGGGGAAACCCATGCAGACACAGGGAGAACATGCAAACTCCACACAGAAAGGACCTGGACTGCTGTGAGGCGACAGTGCTACCCACTTAGCCACCGTGCCGCCCTAGGTATACAGGTAAAACAGCATGTACAGGTATACAGGTACAACAGCATGTACAGGTACAACAGCATGTACAGCAGAGGTGGAAAGTAACGAATTACATTTACTCGTGTTCCTCCTTCTGTTAAAAAAGTAACTAAGTAAAGTTTACTCTGAGTACATTTTAAATGAGTTACTTTTTACTTGAGTAGATTTTTAGACTAGTAATTTTACTTGTACTTAAGTAAAAAATAATTAATAGTACAGTACTTTTACTTGAGTACAATATTTTAGTACTCTTTCCACCTCTGATGTACAGGTACAACAGCATGTACAGGTACAACAGCATGTACAGGTACAACATGTAATCAATTCAGTTCAGTCATGCTTTACTGTCGTGATGAATATTTATACTTGTAGTGCAGAGGCTTAGATGAAAAAATTAACATGGTAAACAAAAATAATATAATATCAGCAACACTAATATTATTGCTACCAGTAATAGAAGTAACAATAATAAAAATAATAATATAACTACAATAGCAAAACCCTTCATAAATTATTATTACATTTACTACTACTACTATACTACTACTACTACTAATAATAATAATAAAATAGATATAAATAAAAAAGCAACAAAATGCTACTACTAATAATAATAATATTATTTCTACTACTAATACAAATACAACAACTACTACTACTATTAAATAACAATAATAATAATTTTACTTTTACTACCACTACCAATAATAATAATAATAATAATAATACATTATGTTAATACATTATAAAATACTACTACTAATACTACTCAAATAATAATAATAAATAATAAAAATAATAATAATGAAAATACTACTAATACTAATTGTTGCTGTTTTGTTGTTATTATTATTATTATTATTATTATAACTGCAACAGCAATACTCTTATCGTAATTACTTCTACCACCATTTATCACTAATAATAATAATAATAATAAAACAATAACAATTATAATAAAAACAATAACAATTATAGTAATAATATCTTTTGTAATGATAATAATAATAATGATAATACTAAATAATAATGTTGACATTTGTAATAATAATTATAATAATAATTATTATCATTATTATTATCATAATCATTATTACTATTATTATTATTGTTTTGCTGTTGTTTTTATTATTATTATTACTGTAGTTGTGTTTTGTTGTTTTTATTATTATTATTGTTTTGTTGTTTTTATTATTATTGTTATTATTTTATTTTTATTATTATTATTGTTGTTGTTGTTGTTATTATTATTGTTATAATTATTTTTATAATTATTATTATTAACAACAAAAGTTATATTATTAATAATTATTATTATTATTATGATTTAATAACTTTAGTGGTGCTATCAGTCAGCCAGGCGTGTACCCAATAAAAAGATTAATGAAATCACTCATTCTCTTTAACGAGTATCTCCATTGGCTGCTAGACCTGTCCATTAAACCATGTATCTCCTCCTCCCTCCCCTCCGGTACTGTTAGAGAAAGAAGTGAAACTCGTTTGCTGTGTGATGTTTCGTCTCTACAGTTTATTCAGGTTATTCAATCACATGGTTGCAAACATGATTTATATTTGTGATGTTTGTAGTTTTTTAAAAACACATTTGTATCTAATATTTATATGGACTAAGGGTTTACACAGACTGAATTTATTAACACAATTGAACTTTTTTATAGCAGTAAATAACATGATTTACAAAGTAAAGATAATGTCTGGTAACTTGATTGTTTCAGGTATTTATAGGTATTTAAATGGTAATTTAGACCAGTATTTCCCAGTCATGTTTCTGCACATTACAGTATTAAAAGTTTTCTTAATAGATCTATGAAATAATCGTAACTGTGTTTTGATGTTTTATTGATGCACAATATTAGATCAAAATATTTTGAAAAGCATGATTTCTGAGTTAGCCAGATAACTTAAGCACAGTGTCAAGGATTGTTCAATATGAACGTCTTTTTTTCTTCTTATTGTTATGTATGCCAGGAAATACTCAAAGTAGCCATGCATTGTTATAGTTTAAACCCAACTTGAATGCTTACATGTGGTTGTTGTTCGCTGTGTGAAAATAAAATGATTAAATAACAGCATACTATATGCATATTTTATTGTTTTTTACAGTCAGTACAGACTGCATTTTTCACCTGCAGGAGTCGAGTTCATACACTTGACGGGCACTGTGTACGGAGGGCCACACCCCCATCAGCATTATTCCTCAGCCCTGTGCAGGCGCCATCAGTTGGCTAGCAGGGGCCGCAGTCGCACCAGTTATGAGGACCTATGATCCAACTTTCTTACCCTCTAACTTTGAACAACAGCCAATCTGTTCGATACGATGTATTCGAAGCCCCAACTCTGGTGAGCTAGCATACTTTACCGCTGCGCCACCTGAGCGGCCTGCACATTTTATTGTTTAAAATAATATCATCAGGGACTGTTGGCCCTCGGGCACTTTCACATTATCAAATCTGGCCCTCCTAGAAAAAATTTTGGACACCCCTGATCTAGAGGGTGGTCTAAGCCCTGCTTGCGCTTGGTAAAACTGGACCCACACGACCCTGACCGGAATAAAGCACTTGCTGGAAATGAAATGGAAAATTAGCAAAAAAACATGTGTTTTTAAAGTTGTGGTAACAGTTTGGGGAAGGGCTGGACACTGATGTTGATGTTCCAGTTCATTCCAGAGCTGTTCCAGGGCTGAGGTCAGTTTCTTTAAACCAAGGTGTCTAAATACTTTTGGTCATATATTGTACCTGTGATGGTCCTCCTGACTGCAGACTTTGACGTGTTGGTGCTGATTTAGAACTAAAATGGATCAGTGACGCTGTAATCTGGACCGTGTGTAAAACAGTGAGCTTCAAAGATCACAGTAATTGTGCTGATTGGATCTTTAACAGCGAGTCAGTGTGAAGTAACTCCACCGATAAATCCTGTCAGGGGTTTAATTATTTACCTCAGTGGTACAGTGGACCAACTCACGGATACATGAGGTAAAAAATAAAACAAATAAAAAAAGCAAAGACTAAAAAAAAAAACAGAAAAAGGATAGTGAGAAATGAGAAAAGGTAAATGGGAAGAAAGAACAGAAAGAAACATGACTTCTTTTTTTCTTTTCTTTTTTCTTTCTTTCTGTCTGTAATTCTTTCTATCTTTTACAGTTTTTTTTCAGTTTGTTTTCATTTTATTTTTTTTCTCTCTTAACTTCTTTCTTTCTTTTTTCTTCTTTTTTTTCTTTTTTCTTCTTTTTTCCTTTCCTTCTTTTTTCTTTTTTTTTGTCTTATTTCTTTCTTTCTTTCTTTCTTTTTTCTTACTTTCTTTATTTCTTTCTTCTTTTTCTTTTTTCTGTCTTTTTTTCTTTCTTTTTTCTTTTTATTTTTCTTTCTTTTTTTCTTTCTTTTTCTTTCCTTTCTTTCTTTTTTCTGTCTTTTTTCCCTTTCTTTCTTTCTTTCATTCTTTTTTCTTTATATTTTCTTTTTTCTTTCTTTTTGTTCTGTCTTTTTTTCTTTCTTCTTTTCTTTCTTTTTTCTTTTTCTTTCTTTTTCCTTCTTTTTCTTTCTTTTTCTTTCTTTTCTTTCTTGTTTCTGTCTTTTTTCCCCTTCTTTCTTTCTTTCATTCTTTTTTCTTTTTATTTTCTTTTTTCTTTCTTTCTTTTTTTCTTTCTTTTTTTTTTCTTTCTTTTTCTTTCTTTTTCCTTCTTTTTCTTTCCTTTCTTTATTTTTTCTGTCTTTTTTCCCTTTCTTTCTTTCTTTCATTCTTTTTTCTTTATATTTTATTTTTTCTTTCTTTCTTTTTTCTGTCTTTCTTTTTTTTCTTTCTTCTTTTCTTTATTTTTTCTTTTTCTTTCTTTTTCCTTCTTTTTCTTTCTTTTCTTTCTTGTTTCTGTCTTTTTTCCCTTTCTTTCTTTCTTTCATTCTTTTTTCTTTTTCTTTCTTTTCTTTCTTGTTTCTGTCTTTTTTCCCTTTCTTTCTTTCTTTCATTCTTTTTTCTTTTTCTTTTCTTTTTTCTTTCTTTCTTTCTTTTTTCTTTTTTTCTTTCTTTTTTCTTTCTTTCTTTTTCTTTCTTTTTCCCTTTCTTTCTTTCTTTCATTCTTTTTTCTTTTTCTTTTCTTTTTCTGTCTTTTTTTATTTCTCTTTCTTACTTCCTTTTTTCTTTTCTTTCTTTCTTTCTTGTTTATTTTTGTGTTTATTTGTTTTCATTCTTTCTTAATTTTTTCCTCTTTTCTTCTCACTTCTCACTTCTTCTCACTGCAGACCCCCACCCTGACAAGGAGTGCCGTACCTAACACACGCCCCCCCTCTGACACCGCTTCTTTTTACTTGCACGAGGCGGGTATCAGTATCACTTACAGAAAATCACACACTGCTCTCCATTAGTAATACAGACTTCGTCCCTCCATGCAGCTATAACAGTTGCCACTCTTTTGGGAAGTCTTTCTACAATATCTTGGATTGTGTCTGTGGGAATTTTTGCCCATTTATCCAGAACAACATTTGTGAGGTCGGACACTAATGTTGGCGAGATGAGCTGACTCACAGTCTTTGTTCTAGTTCATCCCAAAGGGGTTCATCCCAAGGTTCAGGCCAGTTCTTCCACACCAATCTTGCCAAACCATGCCTTTATGAACCACTTACAGCTGATGGTGGAATATATAGAAATTTCCCAGATTGATCTTTGGGTACATTGGTAGCCTAGTGGGTAAAGCTTTGGGCTATCAATCGGAAGGTTTCCAGTTGGACCGTTGAGCAAGGCCCCTAACACTATCTGCTCCAGGGGCGCCATACAATGACTGACTGTACTGTACACCTGTATATGTATAAATCTTATACACCTGTGGCAATTGGACTGAATGTAACACTTGAATTTAATGATTAAGAGGTGCATCCCAATACTTTTGTCCATATAGTGTACACACTGCAGACGCTTTGGGGTAGAGTGTACAGGAACGTGAGCGTGATGTTATACAGTACAGCTTCTCATTCTTACATCCCCACTACATCACTCTGTGTGTGTGTGTGTGTGGGTATGTGTGTGTGTGCAGCTATAAATAGAAAATGAGAAAACACAGTTCAGCAGCGAGGCCACACACTCGCCCCCTCCGGCTCACAGTGCGGGTACAGAGCGATCAGAACCATCCGAATTCACCTCACATGTTTCAGGTCTGATCATGTGACCTAGGACCGCGGTCTGATATTTCTAATATTAGGAGGTTTTAATGGAACTGTGAGAAGCTGTTAGTCGTGAGATCTGACAGCCGACGCCTGGTACACTGTGTTCCTGCACCTTTATTCTCGACCACAGCAAACATCCCCCCGGTCTTAAAGCCACACCGCTACTCGCTCCAATGTTCAGCTCCTGATGGACTACGACACTTTCAAACTGATGGTTAATCAAGTTCAGATAAAATTGTTGAAGGTTTTTGATGGGGTCGAGCTGAACTAAACACCAGCGGCATCTCACATACAGAAAGACACTGTAAAGAAGAGACGCACCAAGATTTTTCACCTTGCAACCTTGTTCATCATTTTAATCATTTCTTTCTTTCTTTTTCTTTCTTTCTGTCTTTCTTTCTTTCTTTCATTTTGTCTGTCTTTCTTTTTCTGTCTGTGTCTTTCTTTCTTTCTTTCTTTAATTCCTTTCTTCTTTCATTTTGTCTGTCTTTCTTTCTCATCCTGTCTGTCTTTCTTTCTTCCTTATTTCTTGTTCTTTCTTTCATTCTTAATTTATTTCTTTCTTTCTTTGTGTCTGTGTCTGTCTGTCTTTCTGTCTTTCCTTCTTTCTTTCTTTCTTTCTTTCTTTCTTTCTTTGTGTCTGTGTCTGTCTGTTTTTCTTTCTTTCTTCTTTCTTTATTTGTGTCTGTCTTTCTTTCTTTATTTATTTATTTATTTCTGTCTGTCTGTCTGTCTTTCTTTCTCTGTCTGTCTTTATTTCCTTCTTTCTTTCTTTTTTCTTTCTTTTTTTCTTTTTCTTTCTTTCATCCTTATGAAAAAAAAACCTTAAAACTCAACGCATTTTAAACTTGATGCCACTCCCAGAACCAATTAAGGTCGAGTTTCAATTGACGCTGACCAACAACCATGATCGAGCTTCCTGTGGTGAAGAGGAAGGCCAGAAAGGAGGTTTATGGTTGCGTTGATAGTGGTTGATGATGAGTTCTAACACGAGCCACAGAAAGAAATAGATTTTATACAGCACGTGTAAAAATCAAAATCTGAGTGTACACATACTTTTTGCCACATAGCATCTGCATCTGTGATAACTACAGTTAATCATGTAGCAGTGCTGATACCGTAAACAATGTTTACTAGCCTTTATGATGTAGGCCTGTATAAATTGATTTTACTGGCTGCTGTCAGCATGGAGCCAATGTGATTGTGCCCCACAGTTCATTACTGAAAGGGCGGCATGGTGGCTAAGTGGGTAGCACTGTCGCCTCACAGCAAGAAGGTCCTGGGTTCGATCCCCAGGTGGGGCGGTCCGGGTCCTTTCTGTGTGGAGTTTGCATGTTCTCCCCGTGTCCGCGTGGGTTTTCTCCGGGTGCTCCGGTTTCCTCCCACAGTCCAAAGACATGCAAGTGAGGTGAATTGGAGATACTAAATTGTCCATGACTATGTTCGATTTAACCTTGTGTATAAGTAACTACCGTTCCTGTCATGAATGTAACCAAAGTGTAAAAACATGATGTTAAAATCCTAATAAACAAAAATAAACAAATCATTACTGAAAGAGTGTTAAACAGTGCACAAGTGTCTTCAACTGCTCACTTGGTTAGACCAACACTGACGGCTTCATGCTAACCAAGCTAAGACGGCTGGAACGACCCGTTCTTTGTCAAATGTTTGTGAAAAAAAACTGCAGCGCTCAGTGCTTAATTAATATTTATACACCTGTGGCAATGGGATTGAATGAAACACCTGAATTTAATGGCATGTCCCAATACTTTTGTCCATATAGTGTACACACTGATGACAAATGTAAGAAGAAAGGTGAAGATGGCTAGAAGCACTGACTTCTACATAGGAGTACTGACCTCTACGTAGGAGTACTGACCTCTACATAATAGGTACAGGAGGATGTCTGGAATGTATCAAACATCTGGTATATGTAATGAACACACCACAATGTTAGCTATAAATGAATGTATACATTGTATTATATTATTTATATATTATATTTTAATATATGATATTCAATTCAATTGTATTATCTTACATTATATTATAAATCATATATATATATATATATATATATACAGTATATATATATACAGTGTATCACAAAAGTGAGTACACCCCTCACATTTCTGCAGATATTTAAGTATATCTTTTCATGGGACAACACTGACAAAATGACACTTTGACACAATGAAAAGTAGTCTGTGTGCAGCTTATATAACAGTGTAAATTTATTCATCCCTTAAAATAACTCAATATACAGCCATTAATGTCTAAACCACCGGCAACAAAAGTGAGTACACCCCTTAGTGAAAGTTCCTGAAGTGCCAATATTTTGTGTGGCCACCATTATTTCCCAGAACTGCCTTAACTCTCCTGGGCATGGAGTTTACCAGAGCTTCACAGGTTGCCACTGGAATGCTTTTCCACTCCTCCATGACGACATCACGGAGCTGGCGGATATTCGAGACTTTGCGCTCCTCCACCTTCCGCTTGAGGATGCCCCAAAGATGTTCTATTGGGTTTAGGTCTGGAGACATGCTTGGCCAGTCCATCACCTTTACCCTCAGCCTCTTCAATAAAGCAGTGGTCGTCTTAGAGGTGTATTTGGGGTCATTATCATGCTGGAACACTGCCCTGCGACCCAGTTTCCGGAGGGAGGGGATCATGCTCTGCTTCAGTATTTCACAGTACATATTGGAGTTCATGTGTCCCTCAATGAAATGTAACTCCCCAACACCTGCTGCACTCATGCAGCCCCAGACCATGGCATTCCCACCACCATGCTTGACTGTAGGCATGACCCACTTATCTTTGTACTCCTCACCTGATTGCCGCCACACATGCTTGAGACCATCTGAACCAAACAAATTAATCTTGGTCTCATCAGACCATAGGACATGGTTCCAGTAATCCATGTCCTTTGTTGACATGTCTTCAGCAAACTGTTTGCGGGATTTCTTGTGTAGAGACTTCAGAAGAGGCTTCCTTCTGGGGTGACAGCCATGCAGACCAATTTGATGTAGTGTGCGGCGTATGGTCTGAGCACTGACAGGCTGACCCCCCACCTTTTCAATCTCTGCAGCAATGCTGACAGCACTCCTGCGCCTATCTTTCAAAGACAGCAGTTGGATGTGACGCTGAGCACGTGCACTCAGCTTCTTTGGACGACCAACGCGAGGTCTGTTCTGAGTGGACCCTGCTCTTTTAAAACGCTGGATGATCTTGGCCACTGTGCTGCAGCTCAGTTTCAGGGTGTTGGCAATCTTCTTGTAGCCTTGGCCACCTTCATGTAGCGCAACAATTCGTCTTTTAAGATCCTCAGAAAGTTCTTTGCCATGAGGTGCCATGTTGGAACTTTCAGTGACCAGTATGAGAGAGTGTGAGAGCTGTACTACTAAATTGAACACACCTGCTCCCTATGCACACCTGAGACCTAGTAACACTAACAAATCACATGACATTTTGGAGGGAAAATGACAAGCAGTGCTCAATTTGGACATTTAGGGGTGTAGTCTCTTAGGGGTGTACTCACTTATGTTGCCGGTGGTTTAGACATTAATGGCTGTATATTGAGTTATTTTGAGGGAAGAATAAATTTACACTGTTATATAAGCTGCACACAGACTACTTTTCATTGTGTCAAAGTGTCATTTTGTCAGTGTTGTCCCATGAAAAGATATACTTAAATATCTGCAGAAATGTGAGGGGTGTACTCACTTTTGTGATACACTGTATATATATATCAGCCATAACATTAAAACCACCTCCTTGTTTCTACACTCACTGTCCATTTTATCAGCTCCACTTACCATATAGAAGCACTTTGTAGTTCTACAATTACTGACTGTAGTCCATCTGTTTCTCTGCATGCTTTGTTAGCCCCCTTTCATGCTGTTCTGCATGGTGGTGGTGTGTTAGTGTGTGTTGTGCTGGTATGAGTGGATCAGACATAGCAGCGCTGCTGGAGTTTTTAAATACCGTGTCCACTCACTGTCCACTCTATTAGATGCTCCTACCTAGCTGGTCCACCTTGTAGATGTAAAGTCAGAGACGATCGCTCATCTATTGCTGCGGTTTGAGTTGGTCATCTTCTAGACCTTCATCAGTGGTCACAGGATGCTGCCCACGGGGTGCTGTTGGCTGAATATTTTTGGTTGGTGGACTATTCTCAGTCCAACAGTGAAAGTGAGGTGTTTAAAAACTCCATCAGTGCTGCTGTGTCTGATCCACTCATACCAGCACAACACACACTAACACACCACCACCATGTCAGTGTCACTGCTGTGCTGAGAATGATCCACCACCTAAATAAAACCTGCTCTGTGGTGGTCCTGTGGGGGTCCTGACCATTGAAGAACAAGGTGAAAGGGGGCTAAAAAGGTATGTAGAGAAAGAGATGGACTACAGTCAGTAATTGTAGAACTACAAAGTGCTTCTATATGGTAAGTGGAGGTGGTTTTAAAGTTATGGCTGATCTGTGTATGTCGACATTGTGTGAGAATCATGTATTTCAAGTTATTTAACAGTACGTTAAGAAGTAGTTCTATTTATACAGTCTTTGAGGGCCACCATAGCGCAGATGTGGCTAAAGCGTCCACATACTTTTGGCCACATATTGCATGTTTAAATTGGATTTCTGCGCACAAATGAGTTGCAAATCCTCTTTCTGTATTCCTTTCACCGCACACCGCCGAGGTAATTCCCTCACCCAAAATCGTCTCGCAACACCCTGCCCCTCTTTAACGCCCGAGCAGCCAGGTGGAGCCGGGGATTATGGGTAAAGCCTGCAGCCTGTTGATGTGGGCTGTTGTTAAGGCATAGGAAACATTCAGCTTCATTGGAAACATACAGAGCAATTAATCACGAAGGACTGAGAGCCGGATCGGCCACCCCAACCCCTCCCCACCTTCCCCGACGCAATCTGCTCCGCCAGGACTTAGTGCCGCACGCATGGCCAAATTACACAGAGTCTCCACGGAAACCGAGGCTCGAGCCTCCAGGCTACTGTGGCGCACCCGCCGCCTCGTTTCGACTCAGACAGCAAACTGAATTCGGTCTCCACTTCATCCTTTGTTGTTTTTTTATTCGTTTGTAAATATCGCCGACGTCTTGAACATGATTCCGCCGGGTTCTTACGTAAGTGTCCACGCAATCTGGGGCGTCTCTGACCGCAGGCTACACGGAAAAAAGCTGACTGTACAGGATGAATGAAGGGCAAATGGTCCAAAATTCTGCTTTACTCAATACACACTATGTGGACGAAAGTATTGGGACACCTCTTACGTTTACATTTTCGACATTTAGCAGATGCCTTTATCCAAAGCGACTTACAGTAGTGTGACCGTATACTGTCTGAGCAATTGAGGGTTAAGGGCCTTGCTCAAGGGCCCAACAGCAGCAACCCGGCAGTGGTGGGGCTCGAACCGGTGACCTTCTGATTACTAGTCCAGTACCTTAATCACTAGGCTACATCCCTTTTACTTATTGAATTCACGTGTTTCAGCCACAACAGTTGCTAACAGGTGTAATAAATCAATTATATAAAGGAAATTAAATGCTTCCAACTTGCAGCAACAGTTTAGGGAAGGCCCTTTTCTTTCTTGTGCACAAAGCAAGCTGACCTCAGCCCCACTCAACAGCTTTGGAATGAACCGGAACATCATCTGACCAATGTTTATTGACCAATGTCAGTGCCCAGCCATACAAACGCTGTCATCTTTTGACTGAACAGGCACAAATTCACACAGGCATACTCCAAAGTCTTGTGGGAAGCCTTCTCAATAGAGCGTCTGTTGATCTAGGTGAAAAGATCACACAGAGGTCACAGCATTTGTTTCTCAAATGGGACGTCCAACAAGCTCATGCTCAGGTGTCCTAATACTTTTGACCACAGTCATTTATTACAGCTCTGGAATTAAATAGAACATCAGCTGAGGATTTCTTGACCGACATCAGTGCCCAGCCATACAAATCTTGTCAGCTTTTGACTGAACAGGCACAAATTCCCACAGTCACTCTGTTTTAAGACTATTTGTTTTTTAAATGGGACGTCCAACAAGCTCATGCTCAGGCGTCCAAACACTTTTGGCCATACAGTGTATGTTCTGTTGTGTACATTGTACTTAGTGCTATTTTCACCCAGGTGGTGAAGGAGGTGGCGCACAGCAACATGGTCCCCGGAGACCTGGGTTTAAACCTTAACCTGCTTACCATCTGTAAGGAGTTTAACATGTTCTCCATGTGTTTCTCCTGTGTTCTTGAATGCTTCTATCCAGGTATAGCTTGTTATCCAGCTCTCAAAACATGCTGAAGGTGTTATGAGTTATGGCACAGGTGATGTAGGAGGTGATGCAGCAACATGGTTCCCGGGGACCTGGGTTCAAACCTTACCCTGCTTACCATCTGTGAGGAGTTTAACATGTTCTCCCTGTGTTTCTCCTGTATTCTTGTATGGTTCTATCCAGGTATAGCTTGTTATCCAGCTCTCAAAACATGCCGAAGGTGTTATGAGTTATGGCACAGGTGATGTAGGGGGTGGCACAGCAAAATGATTCCCGGTAACCTGGGTTCAAACCTGACATCTTCTCATCGTCTGTGAGGAGTTTAACATGTTCTCCATGTGTTTCTCCTGTATTCTTGTATGGTTCCATCTAGGTATAGCTTGTTATCCAGCTCTCAAAACATGCTGAAGGTGTTATGAGTTATGGCACAGCTGATGTAGGAGGTGACGCAGCAACATGGGTCCTGTGGACCTGGGTTCGAACCTAGCCTCCTGTTACTGCATGTGAAGGTTTTGCAGCATGTGTCAAAATATATGAGCTACCGGTTAAGGTATTGGACTAGCAATCGGAGGGTTTCTGGTTCAAGCCCTACCGCTGCCAAGCTGCCACTGTTGGGCCCCTAAGCAAGGCCCTTAACCCTCAATTGCTCGTATTGTATTCAGTCATAATTGTAAATCTGCTTTAAATGAGGTTTAAACCCATACAGATGCTACCCGTCTTGTGTTCTTTGTTTAATAGAGACGTTTCATTTATGATCGTTACTCAGCACAAGCTGCTGCACAAACGGGTTTATTTACCTAACAAACAGATGCCGGCGTCATATTATTTTAATACAGACGCCTTTTCAATCTGAGCGTTAAATATTTGAATAGCCAGGAGTCGTGCCCTTCTGCTCTGCCTAGATAAGCCAGCAGATGGAGCACGGAAACGCAGAGCCAGTGATTGTCATTCTCTTGACGTCCGTCACTTCATGCTATCCTCTCGAAGGTCAGCATTGTTTATGGGCAGTGTTGGGGTGTTACAGAGTGTCATAAAGTCGTGTCACCGACCCATTTCAAGGAGTCACTTCTGGCTTTCTTATCTGTTCTGCTTTTCGAGAACTGGATGCCAGGATACATGGTAAGGTACTACAGTCAACAAGACCAACCCTTGTAAAGGAGGATAGATAGGGAACCCTTCCCAAGCCGGGGACCCTAGACGTTAGACCCACACCACAAAATTATTGCAATGTTGGTGTTGGCGGCATGATGGCCTGGCTGGTAACACTGGTTGGGTCTTAAACCTGCACTCTGATTTCTGGTTGGAACAGCTACTCTAAATGTCTACTCTAAATCACTCATTGATTTCAAACTAACCCTAAAAAAGAGGACACCACTCCTCAAACTGCACTCACACAGAGACATTATTCCAATGTTCAAGAACTTCCGGGTGATTAAAGTGATTATCAGTCCTGCATTGGCTAAATCAAGTGATAACATTAAAACCACCTCCTTGTTTCTACATTCACTGTCCATTTTATCAGCTCCACTTACTATATTTACATTTTACATTTACATTTTCAGCATTTAGCAGACGCTTTTATCCAAAGCGACTTACACAATGAGCTGAACACAATGAGCAATTGAGGGTTAAGGGCCTTGCTCAGGGACCCAACAGTGGCAACTTGGTGGTGGCAGGGCTTGAACCGGCAACCTTCTGTTTACTAGTCCAGTACCTTAACCACAGAGCTATCACTGCCCAGTGCACTATATAGGAGCACTTTGTAGTTTTACAATTACTGACTGTAGTCCACCCCCACAGGACCCCCACAGAGCAGGTATTATTTGGGTGGTGGGTCATTCTCAGCACTGCAGTGACACTGACATGGTGGTGGTGTGTTAGTGTGTGTTGTGCTGGTATGAATGGATCAGACACAGCCGCGCTGCTGGAGTTTTTAAATACCGTGTCCACTCACTGTCCACTCTATTAGACACGCCTACCTAGTTTGTTCACCTTGTAGATGTAAAGTCAGAGACGATCGCTCATCTATTGCTGCTGTTTGAGTTGGTCATCTTCTAGACCTTCATCAGTGGTCACAGGACGCTGCCCACGGGGTGCTGTTGGCTGGATATTTTTGGTTGGTGGACTATTCTCAGTCCAGCAGTGACAGTGAGGTGTTTAAAAACTCCAGCAGTGCTGCTGTGTCTGATCCACTCATACCAGCACAACACACACTAACACACCACCACCATGTCAGTGTCACTGCAGTGCTGAGAATGACCCCCCACCCAAATAATACCTGCTCTGTGGGGGTCCTGTGGGGGTCCTGACCATTGAAGAACAGCATGAAAGGGGGCTAACAAACATCCAGAGAAAGAGATGGACTATAGTCAGTAATTGTAGAACTACAAAGTGCTCCTATATAGTAAGTGGAGCTGATAAAATGGACAGTGAGTGTAGAAACAAGGAGGTGGTTTTAATGTTATGGCTGATCGGTGTACATCCTTAAAGCTTCAGCAAAATGTGCAGAAGATAGTCCATTTAGAGCTTTGAGCATGGTCAATTCCAAACTACATCTCCTCTGCTCACTGCACCACCCTTTTATTGGCTGAAGAGGGATGCAGACGTTCACCCACCACCTTACAGAGAGTTACGCCATGCCCTACACCCTATGTGTCCCACCACTGTTTGTGCAGTCGGGAGAAACCCTATCTGGCCCTCCCTCCTTCAGACACGGCCAAATGTGTTCACTGAGTGACAGGCCAGGCCGGTAGCACCACAGAGAGTCAAACTTGTGAACTTAAACTATTATGCAGTCTGTATGGATGAGTTGTACCCATTTGAAGCCATGCACTTGCTTTCCTGTCACAAAATGTCCACAGTAGTCTCAACACACACTTTGTTTTTCTGGCTCCACACATAACCCACGTCGTGTCAAGCGTCCCTGTCAGGCACCGCCATTCTCCGGTATGATCATCCAAATCAGGAAGACAGGCCGTCATAAAACTTTGATTCGGAAAAATACGAGAGTGACTTTATGAGGCCGGCGTTTTAAATCGCCCATGGTGCTCGGCGGCGCCGGGTTTTTCATCTTGATTACGGTGTTTGCTTTACGTTATTTCTCCTCGAACGTTTGCTTTGTCTTCAGTCGCCTGATATGAGGCGAGCTGTAATGAAAGTGTACATCTCATCTAAGCGGAACATCCAGATTAATAACGTTAGACTGTGTGACATGAGACTCGCGTGTCATTTAAAAGCTCATTATTCATACATTTTCATGAGCTTTAATTCGATATTCATGATGCTGCCGAGGAATAAACACAAAAAAATCTCATTATTTGAAAGTACTGCATGGGTTTCGGATTCTGTATTTATAAATAAACAGCGGTGGTAACTTATTGGTTAGGATATTTGACTAGATATCAGAAGGTTGCTGGTTCAAGCCCTGCTACAGCCAGGTTTCTACTGTTGGATCCCTGAACAAGGCCCTTAAACCTCAATCAAAATGTAAGTTGAATGAGATGAAATTGCTTTAAATGTAAGCCTACAAAACATCAGGTTTGGATCTTTTATCAGGTGGTGCCGTCACGTCCGAGTAAAAGAAAAGGCAGCAATAAAAGGCTCAGTTGTTCCAAGGTTTGAAAATAAATAAATAAATAAATAAAAAGCCATCCGAGCAAATAGTCCAACAGTTAAAGAACAACGTTTCATAAGAAATGAAGAGATTTCACCATCTACTGTCCCTGACATAATTAAAAGATTTATGTAACATTAAGAAATGACTTGTGCATCTCTGAGATGGCACCGATTCTCTAATAAACACATCACTTACAAGCAAAGGTTTGAAAAACAACATGAATAAATAATAAAGCAGCAAGCAAACAGTCTCGTTTCATAAGAAATAAATAGATTTCACCATCTACCGTCCATAACATAATTAAAAGATTTATGTAATATGGAGAAATGACTTTGAATCTCTGAGATGGCACCGATTCTCTAATAAACACATCACTTACAAGCAAAGGTTTAAAAAAACATAAATAAGCTGCATGCAAGTGTGATGCTGTTATGTTCCAGTAAAAGAAAAGGCAGCAATAAAAGGCTCAGTTGTTACAAGCAAAGGTTTGAAAATAAAAAAATAAAAAGCTGTGCGAGCAAATAGTCCAACAGTTTAAGAACAACGTTTCATAAAAAATGAAGAGATTTCGCCATCTACTGTCCATAACATTATTAAAAGATTTGTGTAATATGAAGAAATGACTCGGAGAATGAATGTGAATCTCTGAGACGGCACTGATTCCCTAATAAATATCACAACATGGATTCAGGAACACATCACTGACAAGCAAAGATTAAAAAAAACATAAATAAATAAAAAGCTGCAGGCAAACAGTCCAACAAAATTAGCTTTAATAAGGAATGAAGAGATTTCACCATCTACCGTCCATAACATTATTAAAAGATTTATATTATATGGAGAAATGACTGTGAATCACTGAAACTGCACTGATTCTCTAATAAATATCACAACATGGATTCAGAAACACATCACTTACAAGCAAAGATTTTAAAAAAAAACATAAATAAAAACAATCCAACAAAATAACGTTTCTTAGAAATGAGAAGATTTCACCATCTACTGTCCATAACATTATTAAAAGATGTATGTAATATGAAGAAATGACTGTAAATCTCTGAGACAGCACTGATTCTCTAATAAATATAACAACATGGATTCATGAACACATCACTTACATGCAAAGGTTTGAAAAAGAAAACAAATAAATAAAAAGCAGCTAGCAAACAGTCTCGTTCATAAAAAATGAAGAGATTTCACCATCTACCGTCCATAACATTGTTAAAAGATTCATGTAATATGAAGAAATGACTGTGAATCTCTGAGACACAACCTGGGGTCAGGAACACATCACCTACAAGCAAATGTTTAAAGAAATGACTGTGAATCTCTGACACGGCACTGATTCTCTAATAAATATCATAACATGGATTCAGGAACACATCACTCACAGGCAAAAGTTTAAAAAAGAAAACAAATAAATATAAAGCAGCAAGCAAACAGTCTTGTTTCATAAGGAATGAAGAGATTTTACCATCTACCGTCCATAACATAATTAAAAGATGTATGTAATATGAAGAAATGACTGTGACTCTCTGGGATGGCACTGATTCTCTAATAAATATCACAACATGGATTCTTGAACACATCCCTTTACAAGCAAAGACTAAAAAAAAAATACATGAATAAATAAAAAGCTGCAAGCAAGGTGATGCTGTCATGTTCGAGTAAAAGAAAAGGCAGCAATGAAAGGCTCAGTTGTTACAAGCAAAGGTTTGAAAATAAATAAATAAATAAAAAGCCGTGCGAGCAAATAGTCCAACAGTTTAAGAACAACGTTTCATAAGAAATAAAGAGATTTCACCATCTACTGTCCATAACATTGTTAAAAGATTTATGTAGTATGGAGAAATGACTGTGAATCTCTGAGACAGCACTGATTCTCTAATAAACACATCGCACAAACAAATGTTTGAACATAAATAAATAGAAAGCTGCAAGCAAACAGTCTCATTTAATTAGAAATGAGAAGATTTCACCATCTACTGTCCATAACATTATTAAAAGATTTATGTAATATGGAGAAATGACTGAATCTCTGAGACGACACTGATTTTCTTATAAATATCACAACCTGGATTCAGGAACACATCACTTACAAGCAAAGGTTTGAAAAAGAAAACAAATAAATAAAAAGCAGCAAGCAAACAGTCTCGTTCATTAGAAATGAAAAGATTTGTAACGCAAATTGTGACGCAGCACACCAGCACCGAGATTCTGAACACCTCCGATTGAAACTCAGCTTTGCCGCCAGTTGGCTGGGCGCCATCTAGAGGGCATAATTGGCAGTGTGGGTGGGTGGGGTCTTCAAACGCTGTGTAAGGACCCTGATTAGTAGATACAGAGGCGCCTGTGCATTTACATTTACATTTTCGGCAATTGGCAGACGCCTCTATCCAAAGCGACTTACATTACAGTTACAGAATACAGTCTGAGCAATTGAGGGTTAAGGACCTTGCTCAAGGGTTCAACAGCAGCAACCTGGCAGTAGTGGAGCTTGAACCAGCAACCTTCTGATTACTAGTCCAGTACCTTAACCACTAGGCTACGGCTTGTGCGGAGTGCATGGGTGAAAAAGGGTTCCACTAAGGGCTGCGTGCCGGTTGGAGGAGGCGTGAGCAGCAATATACCCACCTCAACTGCAATCAGGGATCCCCAGCAGGGAAAGACAAATTGACTACATGAAAATGGGAGAAAATGCATAAATAAAATAGAAAAAAATTTAATATGGATAAATGACTGTGCATAAAGTACATGGACAAAAGGAACACTGAATGCCTGTGACCTTGTATCTCTGAGACGGCACTGATTCTCTAATACATTTACAAATATGCAAATGTAATTAGTATCACAACATGGATTCAGGAACACTTCAGAAAACCGTAAATACAGATTCATTAAATCTGTTTAATTAAATACAGTAAATACAGATTGTCGCTGAATCTACAAGTGCAAGTTAAGACCAAACTACACCGAGTGGAAACCACATGACTCACTGCTGTCTTTATTATTAATTATTGCTGTGAATTTTATTTTAATTCATATGTGTATTTAATTTTCCAGTATTTTCACTTACTTACACCTGAAGATAAAGGCAGCGGTAGCTCAGCGGTTAAGGTACTGGACTAATAATCGAAAGGTTCCCAGTTAAAACCTCACTGCTGCCAAGTTGCCACTGTTGGGCCCTTGAGCAAGGCCCTTAACACTCAATTGTTCAGATTGTATACTGTCACAATTGCAAGTCGTTCTGTGGGCAGTTGTAGCCTAGTGGTTAAGGTAGTGAACAAGCCCCACCACTGCCAGGTTGCTACTGTTGGGCCCTCAATTGCTTTGACAATATAACAGTAATGTAAGTCGATTTGGATAAAAGGCATCTGCTAAATGCCGAAATTGTAAATGTAAGAGGAAAAACAGTGGATAAAAACAAGGATATGAAACCAAGGCAAGTTTATTTGTGTACCACCTTTCATACACAGTGGCAATTCAAAGTGCTTTACATAAATAAAAAATAAAAGCATTAAAACATCTCTGAGATCCAGAACCTCAGAGAGGCTTTTTGCAAATATAGTTACAATTAAAAGAACATGAAATTATAACCAGAGAGAATAAAAATTAAGAACATGAAAAACTAAAACTAAGATACATCGAACAGGCATAACATTATGACCACCTTCCTAATATTGTGTTGGTCTTCCTTTTGCTGCCAAAACAGCCCTGACCCGTCGAGGTATGGACTCCGTCGAGGTGCTGTGGTATCCGGCACCGAGATGTTAGCAGAAGATCCTTTAACTCCTGTAAGTTGTGAGGTGGAGCCTCCATGGATCGGACTTGTTTGTCCAGCACATCCCACAGATGCTCGATTGGACTGAGATCTGGGGAATTTGGAGGCCAAGTCAACACCTCAAACTCATTGTTGTGCTCCTCAAACCATTCCTGAAGCATTTTTGCTCTGTGGCAGGGCGCATTATCCTGCTAATAGAGTCCACAGCCATCAGGGAATACCGTCTCCATAAAAGGGTGAACATGGTCTGCAACAATGCTTAGGTAGGTTGTACATGTCAAAGTAACATCAACATGGATGGCAGGACCCAAAGTTTCCCAGCAGAACATTGCCCAAAGCATCACACTGTCTTCGCCGGGTTGCCTTTCTCCCATAGTGCATCCTGGTGCCATGTGTGGTGCCATCCACGTGATATTAAAGAAAGTGCCCATTGTTGGTGCTTTCAGCGGTGGACAGGGGTCAGCATGGGTACCCTGACTGGTCTGCGGCTATGCAGCCACATACGCAACAAACTGTGATGCACTGTGTATTCTGACACCTTTCTATCAGAACCAGCATTAACTTCTTCAGCAATTTGAGCTACAGTAGCTCATCTGTTGGATCGGACCACACGGGTCAGCCTTCACTCCCCACGTGCATCATTGAGCCTTGGCCGCCCATGACCCTGTCGCCGGTTTAACACTGTTCCTTCCTTGGACCACTTTTGATAGATAATGACCACTGCAGATGTACATCTGTATCTGAATGTATACTATATTAGATCTGAATCTAATATATCCTGGCAGTCTGTTCCAGTTCTATGCAGCGTAACAGCTAAATCCTGTTTCACCATGTTTAATTTGGACTCTGGGCTCGACTAGCTGACCTGAGTCCATGGATCTAAGAGATCTACTGGATTTATATTCTCTACAGTATATATACAGTATATTCTCTATAGAATACAGTCTTAAAGCCCTAAATAATCTGTGGTCGGTCATTTTTTACCCCATTTAGTCATTTCCAATTCGCAACTACATCTCCTCTGCTGATTGCACCACCCATTTACCCACCACCCTTAACACGTGTGAAGTCGATGGCTGCTTCCCTACACCAGCCAGCGGTGGATTCTTACGGAGAGTCACGCTATGCCCCATGCCCTACGTGTCCCACCACAGTTTGTACAGTTGGGAGAAACCCCATCTGACCCTTCCTTTCTCAGACACAACCAAATGTGTCCGCTGAGTGACAGGAAAGGCCGATAGCACAGCAGAGACTGCAGTGGTTTGGCGCTCATTTATTATGCAGCCTGTATGGATGAGTTGGACCAATTTTAAGCCATGCACTTGTTTTCCTGTCACAAAACGTCCACAGAAATCTCATCACGGCTAAGAGGGAAGAGGGAAAGTTCCCAGAAATCAGCAGAACGCTGACATTCTGCATCAGCAAAAACCGAAACCAGTGTGCCAGCTTATGCACTGACAAAGAAGGCAGAACAATATGAGCAATATATAAATAATAAAATACAGTTTTGTTGTCTGGAGGCTAACAAACAAAAATCCATCATGAATAATTAGATAATGTAATTAGATTTATATATTTATACTCTATATGGCCAAAACTACATTAACACACCATGAGCCAAACCAAGACCATGAACATTGATATAACAGGGTTTTTTTTTCCAGTCTACTCCTCTTAAACCCTAAAACAGAACTCCCACGAAAGACTGTCCACTAAATTTTGCAAGTATATCTGTGAATTTGTGGCCATTCAGTCAAAAGAGCATTTTGAATGTAATAAGGTGGTCAGTACTGTTAGACTCACTGAAGGCCTCTGGAGTTCCTCCACACGAAACCCATCAAACTGTCTTTATGGCGCGCAGGATGACCTAAACTTTATACTCAGGAGGGACGTCCGAATACTTTTGGCCATTTGTGATGGAGGTTTAACCCATGATACAGATAATACAATAACAGAAATGTGAATAAACAGAGTTAAGCGCTGTTATTAGCTCAGCAGACGAGCTGTGTTTGCATGTGACACATGGATGGGAAAATTGCTTACAGGGGCCCCAAAACGAATAAAAAGTGGACACATTTACAAGACACTTTTATCCAAAGCGACTTACCCAATGAGCGGAACCTGATAAGCAATTGAGGGTTAAGGGCCTTGCTCAGGGACCCAACAGTGGCAACTAGGTGGTGGCGGGGCTTGAACCAGCAACCTTCTGTTTACTAGTCCAGTACCTTAACCATACCAATATAGCCATTACATCAAGAAACTAACAGAGTAAAGAAAAGAAAAACACAATAAAATGTTTACGGTGTACTGGTGCGCACGTTCTGGTGTAGCTATTAAGAAACTGAAGAATAGAGGCAGTACTGGGACTTCTGAAAGAATCCTGTCGGTAGGTAGGTAAGTATGTTAGTAGGTAGGTAGATAGATGGGTAGGTATTAGATTAGGTAGGTAGGCATGTAGGTATGTAAATAGGTTGGTAGGAAGGTAAGTAGGTAAGAAGGTGAGAAAGTAGGTAAATAGGTTAATAAAAAGGTAAGTATGTAGATTAGTAGGTAGGTAAATAGGTTGGTACGTAGACAGGTAGGTATGTGAGTAGGTAGGGGATTAGGTAGGTAGGCTTGTAGAGAGCCAAGTAAGGGTTAAGGGCCTTGCTCAGGGGCATGAAGTGGCAACCTTCTGATTACTAGTCCAGTACCTTAACCATTAAGTTTCCACTGCCATTTAGTTAAACTTCAGGAGCAAAACTCAAAGATGTGCATGTCTAGATATAATAAGAACATTTTCCTGATTTGTGGTCGTAATTAAGCTTTCATTTGATTCTTGTTTATACTTAATTGTTGCTATTTTTTGACTGCTTGCTTTGTTTTATGATGTAATTTGTTTGTGAAGCACTTTGTGCAGAAAGTGTACCTAGATAGTATATACACAGATCAGCCATAACATTAAAACCACCTCTTTGTTTCTACACTCACTGTCCTTTTTATCAGCTCCACTTACCATATAGAAGCACATTGTAGTTCTACAATTACTGACTGTAGTCCATCTGTTTCTCTACATGGTTTGTTAGCCCCCTTTCACTCTGTTCTTCAATGGTCAGAACCCCCACAGGACCACCACAGAGCAGGTATTATTTGGGTGGTGGATCATTCTCAGCACTGCAGTGACACTGACATGGTGGTGGTGTGTTAGTGTGTGTTGTGCTGGTATGAATGGATCAGACACAGCAGCACTGCTGGAGTTTTTAAATACAGTGTCCACTCACTGTCCACTCTATTAGACACTCCTACCTAGTTGGTCCACCTTGTAGATGTAAAGTCAGAGATGATCGCTCATCTATTGCTGCTCTTTGAGTTGGTCATCTTCTAGACCTTCATCAGTGGTCACAGGACGCTGCCCACGGTGACTGCTGGCTGGATATTTTTGGTTGGTGGACTATTCTCAGTCCAGCAGTGACAGTGAGGTGTTTAAAAACTCCAGCAGCGCTGCTGTGTCTGATCCACTCATACCAGCACAACACACACTAACACACCACCACCATGTCAGTGTCACTGCAGTGCTGAGAATGATCCACCACCTAAATAATACCTGCTCTGTGGTGGTCCTGTGGGGGTCCTGACCATTGAAGAACAGGGTGAAAGGGGGGTAGCAAAGCATGTAGAGAAACATATGGACTACAGTCAGTAATTGTAGAACTACAAAGTGCTTCTATATGGTAAGTGGAGCTGATAAAATGGACAGTGAGTGTAGAAACAAGGAGGTGGTTTTAATGTTATGCCTGATCAGTGTATATGAAACACATAAAGGTTTAAAAAGAACAGCAGGACTTTTAAATACATACAGTGTGAGATTATATACCATTTATGTGCGTATTTCACCAAGAATGTTTAATTTTTTTATTAATAAAAATGCCTGTTTATCAACCACACACCTCTGAAAGTGCTGAACCCAGACGTGGGGAAACGGCTATAACCAGATCATGACAGAAATCAACGAAGGGTCAAAAAGAATAAACAAACCCTCTGTTTACATTCTGAGTTTCTTGATTTATTCATTAGCAGATGAGTCAATGCTAATACAGTGGAACCGTTACGTACACGTATTAATTCTAGACGCCGTTTCGGCACGACTCTTCGTTACAGAAGCGCTGAATCATTGGTGAAGTCGTAAATTAAATGGACTCGGTTCTGCATCAGCATTTTACCCTGCATCATCCACAAGATTTTTTTTTAACGCCAATAATGTAAATAATGAAACGAGGGGAGGGTTTTACACTACTGGCCAACGGTTTCAATTTAACACTGCCTTTAAAAATAGGCAACTCTGGCCAGGATTATAAAAGAATGCTTTATTGTCATTGTGTAAAGCTGCTTGGTTAAGTTAGAGTATTGGACTAGTAATCAAAAGGTTGCTGGTTCAAGCCCCACCACTGTCAAGTTGTCACTGTTGGGCCCTTGCTTACATTTACATTTTCAGCATTTAGCAGAAGCTTTTATCCAAAGCAACTTACATTATACAGTCTAAGCAATTGAGGGTTAAGGGCCTTGCTCAAGGGCCCAACAGTGGCAACCTGGCAGTGGTGGGGTTTGAACCAGCAACCTTTTGCTTACTAGTCCAGTACCTTAACCACTAGGCTACAACTGTCCACTGCTTAGACAGTATACTGTCCCAGTACTGAAGGTAGGGCCAAACACAACTGGAGGAGACTTGGCCAATGCAAAACAGTACTGTGGCTAAAAATCCACTCAAACAAAACAATAAAGATAAAATAATTGAACAAAATAAAACTAAAGCAACCCGCAGTCCAAAGTGAGACTCAAAAACCACATTACTGGTGCAGAACACTTTAGGAAACATGGAAAACAACAGGACGGACTCAAGAACAAAAGAGGGCTTGGGTACAACTCAGCCAGCTACTCAGTCCACCACTGATTTACTACCCAAACATCTATACGAGAACATACTGAGGAACTCCAAAATTCAGCCATGTATTTTATCCAAAGTGACTTACAATTATCACTAAATACAATTTAAGCAATTGCGGGTTAAGAGCCTTGCTCAAGGGCCCAACAGTGACAACCTGGCAATAGTGGGGCTTGAACCAGCAACTTTTGATGACTAGTCCAGTACCTTAACCACTAGGCTACAACTGGCCTATACAACTAGTACAACTCAGCCAGCTACTCAGTCCACCACTGATTTACTACCCAGATGTCTGCATGAGAACATACAGAGGAACTCCGAAATCCAGCCACAGCAGAAGAATACAGAAGAATACCAAGCCACCCTGGTAGCTACTACCGTTTAACAACTAAGTACTTGAAAATCAAAGTTAAAGAGCCCTAAGAAGAGAGCTAGCAGGAGGAGACAGACAAGACGTCAGGTAGTCAAGCAGAGGTACACTTATAATTCATTGCTCCCAGGTATATGCCAGGTAAGTGTAATGAGGTGCAGGGAATGCTTTAAAGTGAGCTTTGATGCTTTGAAATGCTGTGCCTTTGATACCTGCCAGCCAGAGTGGGCGTGGCAGGTTGGTCAGTAAAAGTTCAGGTACTTCAGCCACACCCATTAGAATTGAATGTATTTCATTTCCTTGAATGTTTATACTAGGTTGTGGTATCACTAAGCGCAATGCACCAACACACTTATGGGGTCTCGGGGCCCGACTCGCTGGGGATTCAAACCCAAGTCCCAGCGATATAGTGGATTAGAGTAATTTACCGCTGCGCCACCCACAGGTGTAAAATTTAAATTCATTTATTCTATCCAAAGCGACTTACAATCATCACTGAATACAGTTAGAGCAATTGAGGGTTAGGGGCCTTGCTCAAGGGTCCAATCGTGGCAACCTGGTGATGATGGGGCTTGAACCAGCAACCTTATGATTACCAGTCAAGTACCTTAACAGCTGAGCTACCACCGCCTGTGAAATATAAAAATAAAATATGTAAAATACGTGATATACTTCCAACTTTGTGGCATCAGTTTGGGGAAGGTCCTTTCCTGTTTTAATATGACCATGCTAGTTGACGCATTGGATGCATTGGATAGAAATAACTCGATTGACCTACACAAAGTCCTTAAGCCATTAAACACCTTTGGACCGGACTGTTGATTCCAAGCTAGGCCTTCACGTCCTTAATGTGGCAACCTGGTGGTGATGGGGCTTGAACCAGCAATCTTATGATTACTAGTCCTGTATCTTAACAGCAGATCTACCTCTGCCTGTGAAATATATAAAAATACACAAAGCCCTGACCTTAATCCAACTAAACACCTTTGGACCAGACTGTTGATTCCCAGCTAGGCCTTCACGTCCTTAACGGGCACAAATTCTCACAGACACTCTTGTGAAAACTCTTATGATGTGTATATGTTCTGTTCCTGCATGAGCGTGCTCAGGAACCCAGCAGCGCTAATTCAGAGGTTAACACACGTGTGCATGAAGGACGACACACAAGCTTGACCTTTCGATCGAGACCCTCGTCAGTGACCTCGCTGACAGGGGGCATGGCTTGTTGTGCAGGATCCATAGCAACAGCCCCCATCCTGAAGAGATCAAACAGAGCTCTGCTATATAAGGGTGCTGGTCAAGTTTAAGCAACAGGTTCCGGCAGCTCCTTATTCATAGCAAACCTGTTTTGGGAGGTTCTTGGATTCCATCTGACGCATACAGTGAGAGTTTGTTGACTTATTTACTCAGACTCTGAAAAGAGACCACTGTTCCATGTAGATTTTAGATGATTTTCCACGTAAATGATAGAACACCTTTATTTGTGCCTATTCCCATCTATTCTAGCTATTATTTGGAAGCATGGGTCCTGGAGTAGACAGGGTTAGGGGCCTTGCTTGAGCTAGCTGATTGGCAGAGCTGAAATGCAAACCTACAACCTTTCAACCGGTAGCTCAAAGCTCTACCCACTGAGGGTAGCTGTCTGTCCTTGATCATCCCTGAACACCACTACATCATTAATAATCATTGAATGAATTGATATTGACTGCAGCCTGTCGTGTCTCTGTGCCCATATAAATAGGACTAGTTTGACTGCACCTATTGGAAGAAACATGGACTAGTGGTTTGTTTCCAAGGTAAGAAATAAAACCTGAACCAACACCTTATGCCATGAGTAGATTTATCCAGAAGGTCAGATATATTCCAAATACCACTACAAACAGATCTGCCATCAATTAAAAATACTGGAAGCAGGCTGAAACTGTCCACAGTCAAGCAAGCCTGACATCTCCATATGCTTAGAAGCAGATCTGGCAAAAAAGAAGCCCCTGGTGCTCATTATAGCACAGCTGCCTCCAAGCCAATGCCAACATTAAACAGAAGTTTTGGGGCTTTCTTTCAACCGTGGCAAGAGACCACTGTTCCATGTGTTTTTAATTTCTAACACAGTATAATAAAACCCATATCGTAACAACTTACATTCATTCATTCATGGTCTGTTTTACCACCAATTTATCCTGGTCAGGGTTGTAGTGGGTCTGATTAATTGGGCAGAAGGCAGGAAACACCCCAGACAGTTAGACGGTCAATCACAGGGCAAACACAGAGCATGTTGCTTTTTATGTCCGAAAGCATTTACATGCTGTATAGCAAACTCCAGGCTGAATGTCACTCCGTCATAAAGTCCAGATAAAGAGGTGCTGCAGACATAGTTGTCTATGCATCAGGTTCTCTGATCATTGCACTTTTAAAGTGCCCATTGTGTTTTACTACTTCTACTACTTCTTGCCCAGATGCCCAGTTTGGCTGGATGGACAACTCTAGGAGGGGTCAAGGTTGTGCCAAGCTTCCTCCATGTCAAAACTACATAAATCTTTTATGTAGCAGTTCTAGATGTCAAAATCTGTGACCAAAGACTCTGTGTTGTATGAAGTGCCATTCATTTTTATGACTAATAAACTGAGACATTAAATGGTTCATCTTCAACAAATCAGAGAACAGAAACCTTAATGTGCAGGTTGCAAAAATATACAACTAAGGCTATATTTTACGCTGTATGATTAAAAGAATGTGGACACTTATTTATGAGTTTGTTGGACATATCATTACAAAACTAATTCACAGTGTACCATCTTTCACACTGAAGGCTTTGCACAGCATTTTAAAGTGTGTGGCCGTTCAGTCAAGAGAGCACTGGTGTTGAGGCTTGCAATCAACGTTTCAATTAATCTTAAAGACGTTCAATAGGGTTAAGGTCAGAGCTTTGCACAGGGCACTGTAGTTCCACCACACCAAATTATTTAAATTCATTATAGCCCTTGCTTAGTGCACATGCTTAAAATAATAACAGTTGGCACAAAGTTAGACACATATAATTCATTTCATAAAACTGATTTTATACACCTGTCAGCAATAGGTATAGCTGAAATATTTTAGTCTTATTATTAAGATAAAACATTAAGTTGAAACGTTTTAGGGGTGTGCATACTTTTGAACAGTTGTGGTAATAATATGCTGAAATGTTATGATATGTGTCCATGCATATGTGAAGGTGCATACTGAAGCAAGTACTAAATCTGGAGCCCTAAATGTTTCCCTTTCAAGAAGAAAACTGTCACCCCTGGTTTATTGCTTGCACACAAAGCAGCAATGTTCTCTCATATCATGATAATGCATTTATGTACACATTTTAGCCCTATTTTAGCTATTTAGGTACATAGGTACAAAGGACAGTTGTAGCCTAGTGGGAGAGCTGTATTGGAAGCAATTGGAAGATTGTTAGTTCAAATCCAGGCTCTGCTATGCAGCCACTGGTGAGCTCTTAACTCTTTGTTCTCCAGGGATGCCGTACAATGACTGACCCTGCGCTCAGACCCCGACCCGGCCTTATTTTTGCTATTTAGGTACATATTTAGCCTTATTTTAGCCTTATGTTAGCCCTATTTTAGCTACATATTTATTTAGGTACATATTCTAGCCTTGTTTTAGCCTTATTTAAGCAACATATTTATTTAGGTACATATTCTAGCTTTATTTTTGCTATTTAGGTACATATTTAGCCTTATTTTAGCCTTATTTAAGGTACATATTTATTTAGGTACATATTCTAGCCTTGTTTTAGCCTTATTTAAGCAACATATTTATTTAGGTACATATTCTAGCTTTATTTTTGCTATTTAGGTACATATTTAGCCTTATTTTAGCCTTATTTAAGGTACATATTTATTTAGGTACATATTCTAGCCTTGTTTTAGCCTTATTTAAGCAACATATTTATTTAGGTACATATTCTAGCCTTATTTTTGCTATTTAGGTACATATTCTAGCCTTATTTTTGCTATTTAGGTACATATTTTAGCCTTATTTTTGCTATTTAGGTACATATTCTAGCCTTATTTTTGCTATTTAGGTACATATTCTAGCCTTATTTTTGCTATTTAGGTACATATTTTAGCCTTATTTAAGCCATATGTTAGCCCTATTTTAGCTACATATTTATTTAGGTACATATCTTAGCCTTATTTTAGCTATTTGGGTACATATTGTAGCCTTATTTTGACAAGTACACAATTTAGCCCTATTTTAGCTATTTAGGTATATATTTTATCATATTTTAGCTATTTAGGTATATATATGATCACATTTTAGCTATTTAGGTATATCTTTAGCCCTATTTTGGGTATTTAGGTACACATTTTAGCCCTATTTAGCTACATATTTATTTGGGTACATATTTTAGCCTTATTTTAGCTTCATATTTATTTATGTACATATTTTAAGCCTTATTTTACCTTTTAGGGTACATATTTAAGCCTTATATTAGCTACATATTTATTTGGATACACATTTTAGCCTTATATTAGCTTCATATTTATTTATGTATATATTTTAGCCTTATTTTAGCTATTGGGTTACAAAGTTTAGCCTTATTTTAGCCACACATTTATTTGGGTATATATTTTAGTCTTATTTTCGCTGTTTAAGTCCACAATTTAGGTATATATCTTATCCTATTTTCGCTATTTAGATACATATTTAGCCCTATTTCGGGTATTAAGGTACATATTTTAGCCCTATTCTAGCTATTTAAATACATATTTAGCCCTTATATTAGGTATTTAGACACATATTTAGCCCTATTTTAGCTACAGTATCTAAGTGCACAATGTTGTTGCATTTTAGCTATTTAGACACATATTTAGCCCTATTTTAACTATGTATGTATGCAATTTTGTTCTATTGTCACTATTTAGATGCATTTAGATGCACAAGCGCTGTCCGTTCAGCACCTGAAGAAAAGCTCTCATGTGTACTGCTGTCCTTAAACTACCTCCACTTACACATAAAAAAGAAGAAATGAATGAAATGTAGGCATATATTGTAGGTAAAAATGAAAGGAAAGTGAGTGGGGGTCTCATTAAATGTGCAAACTGGAAACTGCGTCTCAAATAACGAGCATGAACGCTGGTCAAACAAGTTCGTGTATTAAATCCTCTCCGTTTCTTCTCTTTCATTGTTGTGAGGTTAAATATTTGACGGCTGGTAATAAAGACAGGCCAATTGTGCGTGGCGCGGTTATATTTGCGAACAGATGCCGCGCAAAATGAAATAGATGTGTGCTAAAGAAAGGGAAACGTGCGCAACAGGTCCGGTGTTGTGCTTGGACATTAGACATTAAGCTGCATATTTAGTATTTGGTGAACTACCCTGGTTGAAGATACAAGTGTGTTAATGGTGAGGACTGAGCACAGTACGTGATGTACATCGGTGTTCAGTGCGCAATCGGTACACGCAGCACTGCCGCAAGTTGCGTTTGCGCAAGTTACCACGTCCTTTCACGAATTTTCCACTTAATGTCTGACTTATTACAAAGCAAGTGCATTTCAAACAAGGCAAAAGTCACAAACTGGTGTTAGGTTAGAGGGGCGAGACGTGGAGGTGCACTGTTCAGGAGGTTAAATTGCCGCAGAAAACTCTACAGAGCTTAATAAACTCCAGCGGTGTTGAATTAACACCTGCAGTGTGTGTATAAGGCCAGCTGTGCGGTAATGAACAGGATAAGGATGAATGGTGTAACTTAATACAATGTGTGTGTGTGTGTGTGTGTGTGTGTGTGTGTGTGTGTGTGTATTCAGCTGTGTGGGAGTCAATTAATTCATGCAGGTGTTAATGCGACCCTGAGAGCAGGTGGAAAATGCTCGTCAGCTGAGATAAAACAGGTAAAAATTGGAAGAAAACGTCGTGGATTGTAAACTTTTACTTATCTATAATGTTAATTAAAAACTACAGGTGTTAATGGAAATCTACAAATGTTAATTCAAAACTTTAGGTGTTAAATGAAAAGCTAATGATGTTAATTCAAAACTACAGATGTTAATGAAAATCTACAAATGTTAATTCAAAACTACAGGTGTTAAATCTAAATCTACAAATGTTAATTCAAAACTACAGGTGTTAATGGAAATCTACAAATGTTAATTAAAAACTACAGATGTTAATGAAAATCTACAGATGTTAATTCAAAACTATAGGTGTTAATAAAAAATCTACAGGTGTTAATTCAAAACTACAGATGTTAATGTAAATCTACAGATGTTCATTTAAAACTTCGGATGTTAATGAAAATCTACAGGTGTTAAATTAAAAACTACATGTGTTCATGAAAATCTACAGATGTTAATTAAAAACTACGTGTTAATAAAAATCTACAGATGTTAATTCAAAACTACAGGTGTAAATAAAAATCTACAGATGTTAATTCAAAACTACAGGTGTTGCAATGTTACACAGTGCTACAAGTGTTAATACAAAACTACAGATGTTAAAACAAAACTACAGGTGTTACTGCAATGCTGCAAATGTTAACGATAAATTGTAGGTGTAAATACTACTCTGCATGTGTTAATGCAAAGCCACAGGTGGTAATTCAAAACTACAGGTGTTAAATCAAAATCTACAGATGTTAATTCAAAACTACAGGTGTTAAATGGAAATCTACAGATGTTAATTCAAAAACTACAGATGTTAATGAAAATCTACAGATGTTAATTCAAAAATACAGGTGTTAATAAAATCTACAGATGTTAATTCAAAACTACAAGTGTTAATAAAAATCTACAGATGTTAATTCAAAACTACAGGTGTTGCAATGTTACGGAGTGCTATAAGTGTTAATCCAAAACTACAGGTGTTGCAATGTTATGCAGTGCTATAAGTGTTAATACAAAACTACAGTTGTTGCAATGGTATGCAGTGCTATAAGTGTTAATACAAAACTACAGGTGTTATTGCAATGCTGCAAATGTGAACGATAAACTGTAGGTGTAAATACTAATCTACATGTGTTAATGCAAAGCTACAGGTGGTAATTCAAAATTACAAGTGTTAATTCAAAGCTACAGGTGTTAATACAAAAGAACAGGCACATGTCAATGCTATGTCAATAAGTGTTAAGGTAGTTCATCCAATCTCCCTGACACAGAACTACTTGTGTTATGAAATAAAATACACAGATGCTGTTAAAAACTAGTGATACACTGAGTACCATTACAGTAAGACTGTAGTGAAGTGAAGTGATGGTGTTTGGGGAAGTAGCTATGATTAACATGGAAGATACTGAAGTAAACAGCCATTGAGGGAGACTGCCACTCTACAGATGTTGGTTATAAAGTACAGGTGTGTGTGAGTGTTAACTGTGTTCAGTTAAAAGTGTGTGTGTGTGTGTGTGTGTGTGTGTGTGTGTGTGTGTGTATTTAAAGTGTTCATGCAATAATTCAAAACTACCGCTATTAATTCAAAGCCACAGATGTCAATACAAAACTACATGTGTTAATGTAAAACTACATACAAAAATACAG